>NC_135347.1:4473455-4776485 GCF_023851605.1 Tamandua tetradactyla | reverse complement strand
CGTCCATCAAAAGACTTTGTCAGGAAAGTAAAAATGCAGCCTATGCAATGGGTGACAACATTTAGAAAATACCTTTCAGATAAGTGTTTGATATCCAGAATATATAAAGAGATTTTACAACTCAACAACAAAAATATAAACAGCCCAATTAAAAAATGGACCAAAGGGATGGATAGACACTTTTAGAAAGAGGAAATACAAATGGCTCAAAAGTATATGAAAAGATGCCCAACTTCACTAGTTGTTAGAGAAAATCAAATCAAAACCACAATGAGATATTATATCATGCCTACTAATATGGCCATTATAAAAAAAATAAAACAACAACAACAAAAAAACAGAAAACTACAAAAGTGCTGGAGAGGATGTGGAGAAATAGGTATACTAATTTACTGTTTGTGAGGATGTAGAATGGTGCTGCTGTTCTGGAAGGTAGTTTTGTGGTTCCTCATGAAACTAAGTATAGAATTGCCATATGAACAAGCAATCCCATTATTAGATCTATATTCAGAAGAACTGAAACAGGAACACAGATGGACATTTTCAAGCTGATATTTATGGCAGCATTATTCATGATTGCCAAGAAATGGAAACAGCCCAAATATCCATCAATGGACAAGTGGATAAACAACCTGTAGTATACACATAAGATGGAATATTACACACAGCTGTAAGATGGAATAAAGTCATGACACATGCAACAATGTGGATGAACTTGAGGACATTAAGTTGAGCAAAATAAGCAAGAAACAAAAGGGTAAATACTGTTTCATGTCACTAATACGAATTAACTCTAATGAGCAAACTCTGAGAGTTAAAGTTGAGAAGACAGGTTTTTAGGGGATAGAAAGAGGGTGTAAATGGGGCATTTGATGCTGATAGAGTACAGAATGTTCAAAAGGATTGTTTGTAAAGATTCAGAAATGGATAGCACAATACTGTGTGATGGGAGCACAATATTGTAAGTAAAATGAAGAAAACTGAGTGTAAGTATGGTTGAAGGTGGAAGCCTAGGGGCATGTGTGACACCAGAAGGAAAGATAGAGGCTAAAAACTGGGACTGTTTAACTTAGCAAAACCTAGAGTGGCTATGATGGTGACTAAACATATAAATATAGGAAATAAAATTTTTACATGGTTGAAAACAAATGAGTGTCACCATTGCAAGGTGTTAAAAATGGAATGGTATATGGAAAAATACAATAACAGTAACATGATATTCTTTCATTAATTGTAACAAAGGCAAAAAGCAAAGCTAAATATCAATAAGAGGAGCTAGAAGGGAGGGATATGGGATTCTTGTTGTTTTTGTCCCTTTTTTTTTACCTCCTCTTCTTCTTTCTTTGCAGAAAAAAATGGAAGTGTTCTCATATAGACTGGGGGGAATGCATAACTATGCGATTATACCAGGAGTCATTGATTGCTTGCTTAGAATGGATTGCATTATGTGTGAATAAAACTGTTTAAAAAATAAGCAGAAAGATGTGAGTGCTGGAGAAGATGCAGAGAGAGTGAGATATACCTATTCCTTGTTGGTAGGGGAGTAGAATGCTGCAGCCCCTCTGGAGGGAAGTGTGGTGGTTCAACAGGAGGCTAAGTACAGGGTTTTCATATGGTCTTGCAACCCCATTATTAGATATATACTTGGAAGAACTGAAAGCAGGGACATGAATAGAAATTTGCACACTGGAGTTTATGGTGGTATTATTCATGATTTACAATGAATGGAGGTGGCCTAAGGGTACATCAACTGATGCATGGAAGGGCAAACTGAATAGTATACATTAAACAGACTACTGAGTGGCTGCAAGAAGGAATGAAGTTGTGAGGCATGCAACTGGTAATATGAAACTTGAGGTCATTATATTGAGGGAAATAAGCCAGAAATGAAAGAACAAATATTGTATCATCTCACAAATATAAACTGATGAAATTAAAGAATAAGACGGTATTCTCAAGAACTGCTCTTACAGTAATAACTTTGAATGTTAACAGACTGAACTCACACAATTAAAAGGTAGAGGTTGGCAGACTGGATTAAAAAATATGATCCATCTATATGCTTCTTACAGGAGACTCACTTTAGACCCAAGGACACAAATGTGTTGACAGTGAAAGGGTCTAAAGACTCACTTTAGACCCAAGGAAAAAGATCTTCTAATGCAAAGTATAAGCAAAAAAAATCAGAAGTAGCTATACTAATATCAAATAAAGTAGATTTTAAAAGTAAAGATGTTGTAAGAGACAAGGAGCAGCACTACATATTAATGAAAGGGGCAATTCACCAAGAAGAAATGACAGTCATAAATGTTTATGCAATCAAGGGCCTCCAAAGTACATGGGGCAAATGTTGGCAAACTGAAGGGAGCAATAAGCATTTCAACAATAGTGAGAAACTTCAATACACCACTCTCCTCTACAAATAGAACAATCAGACAGAGGATCAATAAGGATATAAAGAACTTAAACAATGCAATAAAGGAATTAGAATTAATAGACATAAATAGATTGTTATACCCCAAAACACCAAGCTACACATTCTTCTTTAGCACAAATGGAACATTCTCCAGAATATATCATATGCTGGAACACAAAACAGGTCATTATAAATTTAATAATATTGAAATTACTCAAAGCACTTCCTCTGACCACAACGGAATGAAGCCTGAAATTAATAAACACCAAAGAATGAGAACTTACACAACTACATGGAGATTAAACAACATACCCTTAAATAACCAGTTGGTCAAAGAAAAAATTGCTAGAGAAATTGGTAAATATCTGGAGATAAATGAAAATGAGAATAACAGCACATCAAAACTTATGCGTTGTGCAGTGCTGAGAGAGAAATTTATTTGCCCTTTTTTATTAAAAAAAGAAAAATGAGCGAAATTGAGGACTTAACTGTTTACTTAGAGGAACTAGAGAGAGAAGAGCAAGCTGACCTCATAGCAAACAGAAGTAGAGAAATAACAAAGACTGAAGTAGAAATGAACTGGACAACTAAGAAGAAATAGAAAAAAATCAACAAAATCAAAAGTTGGTTCTTTGAGAAAATCAATAAAATTGATGGACCCTTTGCTAGTCTGACAAAGAAAAAAGGAGAGAGGACACAAAAAAGCAAAATCAGAAATAAGAGGGGTGTCATTATCAAGGATCCTGAAGAAATTTTAAAAATCATAAGAGGATACCATTAAAACTATATGCCAATAAACCAGACAACCTAGATGAAGTGGACAAATTCCTAGAAGCACATGAACAAGCTACACTTACTAAGGAGAAATAGAAGATCTCAACAAACCAATGACCAGTGAAAAGATTCAGTCAACAGAAATCTTCCTACAAAGTTTTCTTTGTAGGAAAAAAAAGAAGAAGAAAAACATATACTACCTAACTCATTTTGTAATGATCACCCTAATACCAAAACCGGATAAAGATGCTACAGGAAAGGAATACTATAGGCCAGCCTCCCTAATGAACATAGATGCAAAATTCTCAATGAAATTCTAGGCAAATTTTATGCATCACGACGAAGTGGGGTTTATACCAAGAATGTAAGGGTAGTTCAACACAAGAAAATCAAACAATGTAGTACAGTGCATTAACAAATCAGAAGAGAAAAGCCACCTGATCATATCAATTGATGCTGGAAAAGTATTCAACAAAACTCAGCATCCCTTTCTGATTAACAAAAAAACATTTCAAAATGTGGGAATCAAGGGAAATGTCCTCAATATCATAAGAGGCATCATACGTAATGGTGAGAGACTGAAAGCCTCTCCTCTGAGATAGGGAATGAGACAAGAGTGCCCATTGTTGCCACTATTATTCAATACTTTACTAGAAGTTCTAACTAGTGTGACCAAGCAGGAGAAAGGAATTAAAGGTATCCAGATAGGAAAGGAAGAAGTAAAACTTCATTATTTGCAGATGATAGGATCCTATACTTGGAAAATTTTGAGAAGTCTATGACAAAGCTACTTGACTCAATGAACAATTTCATAAAAGTGGTGGGATACAGGATTAATGTACAAAAATCAGTAATATTTCTATACACAAGCAATGACCTAACTGAAGAGACAATTAAAGAAAAAATTTCATTCAAAGTAGCAACTAAAATTAATCAAATTTCTAGGAATAACCTTAACTAGGGGTGTTAAGGATCTGTACTCAGAAAGCTGCAAGACATTGCTAAAAGAAATCAAAGAAAATCTAAATAGATGGAAAGACAGTCTATGCCCATGGATAGGATGGTTAAATGCAGTTAGATGTCAATTATACCCAAACTGATCTACAGATTCAATACAATACCAGTTAAAATTCCAACAACCTACTTTGAAAAACCTAATTATCAAATTTATTTGAAAGTGAAAAAGACTTTGAAAACTAAAAATATTCTTTAAAAAAGTGGAGTGGGAAGACTAACACTTCTTGACCTTAAAATTTACTATAAAGCCACATTGGTCAAAACAGCATGGTACTGGCACAAAGATAGAAATATTGATGAATGGAATTGAATCAGAGTGCAGAGATTCCACCAAATCTATGATCAATTGATCTTCCACAAGTCCCCCAAATCCGCTGAACAGGGACAGAATAGTCTTTTCAATAAATGGGCATAGGAGAATTGGATATCAATAGTCAAAATAATGAAAGAGGACCCCCACCTTACACTCTATACAAAAATTAATTCAAAATGAATCAAAGACCTCAATTTAAAAGTCAGTACCATAAAACTCCTAGAAGAAAATATAGGGAAATATCTTCAAGACTTAGTAGTAGCAGGTAGCTTCTTAAATTTTACACCTAAAACACAAGCAATGAAAGAAAAATTAATAAATGGGAACTCCTCAAAATCAAAAGCTTCTGTGACTCAAAAAGATGTTGCCAAAAAGGTGAAGAGGCAGCCAACTCAATGGGAGAAAATATTTGGAAACCACATATCAGATAAAGGCTTGATAGCCTGTGTACATAAAGAGATTATACAACTTAACCATAAAAGAACAAACAAGCCACATATAAAATGGGCAAAAGTTATCAATAGACATTTTTCTGAAGAACAAATACAAATGGCTACAAAGCACATGAAGAGATGCTCATTTTCATTAGCTAAAAGGAAATTGCAAACCAAGGCTACAGTGAGATATCTCCTCACACCTGTAAGAAGGATAAACAGAAAACTACAAATGTTGGAGAGGTTGTGAAGAAATTGGAACACTTTTTCATTGCTGGTGGAAATGTATAATGGTACAGCTGCTGTGGAAGACAGTTTGGTGGTTCCTCAGAAAACTAAATACCAAAATGCCCTACAAGCTGGCAATACCACTACTTGGTATATACTCTGAAGAGCTGAAAGCATAACGATGTTCATAGCAGCACTTTACACAATTGGCAAAAGATGGAAACAATCCAAGTGCCCATCGATCAATGAGTGGATAAACAAAATGTGACATGTACATACAATGGAATATTATTTGGCAGTAAGATGAAATGAGGTCCTGAAGCATGTGACAACATGGGTGAACCTTGAGGACATAATGTTGAGTGAGACAAGTCAGATATGAGAGGATATATACTATATGATCTTGCTCTTATGATTCTGATAAAGGTAAACTCAGAGGCTTACAATGTAGAGTACAGGGAACCTAACGGTACACAGAAGCTAGAGATGGGTGAAGTTTACCCAAAGATATTGAACTTCAATGTAAGGGAATGAATAGAAGTGAAGGTAGTTCATTAGTGGGGCTATAAATAACATTGCCATATTGAAGGCGAATAGGATTGAAAGGGGTTGTACAGAATCATGTATCACACTAATTAACTCTACAATTATAAATAAGTTCCTGCACAAACTACTTCAAAGGTTGGATCTTGGACAAGAGTCAGAAATAGAGGAGTACAGGGGAAAACTAATATTACATGCTATGGCCTATAGTTAATAGGAAGACATCAACAGTACCACAGCAATACCAGGTAAATAATTTGGGGGAAGAGACAAGTGATAAGGGAAGTTTAGATTTAATATTTGGTGAAGCTGTGCTTATCATTTTTTTTATCTCTTTGGACCAATGAAAATTGTCTAAAATTGAGAGTGGGGACAACTAACAACTAAGTGGGGACATGTAGGACATAATTGTCGATTTTGGACAATATCCATGATGCCCAATAGATGGAGGGGCTGAATGGTACAACGACTGAGAAGCAGAATGGTGAACTGTGACACATATACCTGATGGAATGTTGTGCAGCTACAAAAAGGAATGTAGTTGTGAGGCACATAACGAAGTGAATAACCCTGGGGAAATTGTGTTTTGTCAAATAAGCTAGAAGCAGGAGAATAATTATGTTTATGTCTCTCCTAGAAAATTCTTGTAAGAAAATTGAAGCCTAGATTGTAAATCTTACAGCAGTCACACTTAGTCCAGAGTTGTAAATTTATTTCTAGATTCTGAGAAGCTGTGCCATATATCTATGAGCTGGTATTTTCCTCAAACTTTGAATATCTCTGTGACACATGAGAATCAGAGCTGAAGTTCTGCAGCTCTGAAAGTCAGCATTGCTATATATGACAATTGTTAAAGTAATGGAAAGAGAGATCAGGCTTCAATTAAAGATAAAAACAAAGCTGATTTGGTTGGGACTAAGGAAAATCAGAATACAGGGCAAAGGACAATAATGTATTCTAGAGCTTCATCTGCTGTATAATACCAAAGGGACAGAGGTTTATTGTGTCTAGAACCTAGATCTTCTGTAACACACTATCTAAACTGACCTGCTTCAATAATTCATTTAAAATAAACCCAGCCGGAGATCTGGGTTCGATTCCCGGTGCCTGCCTATGCAAAAAAAATAAGCCAAGACCCTGATTTTGAGGCTTGCCCTTATGAAACATTTTGTAGTGGAGAAACAAGACTACCTATAAATGTCTAAGAATTGCTTCTAGGAAACCTCTTTTGTTACTCAAATGCAGCCTCTCTTTTTCTAAGCCCAACTTTGCTTGGAAAACCATGATCCTCCCTGGCTATATGGGATATGATATTCAGGCGTATAAGTCCCCCTGACAATGTGGGACTTAATTCCCAGGGGTGAGCCTGGCCCTGGCACCATGGGGTCAGCAATGGCTGCCAGACCAAAATGGGAAAAAAAAACATGGCAAAATAAGCTATCAGTGGCTAAGAGAGTTCAAATTGAGTTAAGAGGCTATGCTAGAACTTTGGGTATTTATGTGACTCCTGAGACTCAGAGTTTTAAGATCTGAAGCCATGAAAGTCAGTGGTACCCAATATAGGAACTCTTTAAAAAGTTGAAAAAGCGATCAGACATCTAGTAGAGATATGAAGGAAGCTGATCTGGATAGGACTAAACCTCTTTGAGAGGCTGATAGGATAAGACTGGGTATAGGATGATATCATTCATATTTTAAAACTTAAACTTCTGTGTGAGGCTAAAGAGAGAGATGTTTATTTGGTGCAAAATTTATATTTTGGGTAGTGCATTCCCTAATTTAACTTGTATGGTCAGTTTAACTGAACACCACAAGTACATGGAATCTTCAATAAGATGTAAGATTTTGTTGGTTTGTCCAGGTTAGTGTGATGCCCTGATAAATCCTAAAGTGATTTGTACAGTGAATAAAGAAGTGTTTGCAAAGGGGGAAACATTCAACTTCCCCATTTGAAAAATTTCTGATATTCTCACAAGCAGTTCAGACAATAAAATCAATAGACTGAGCCCTCAGTCTTGGGGTTCATCCCTATGAAATTTACTCCTGCAAAGGATAGGCTAAGCCTACTTAAAATTGAGCCTAAGAGTCACCCCCAGAGAACCTCTTTTGTTGCTCAGATGTGACTTCTCCCTCTCTAAGCTGATGTGGCAAGTGAACCCACTGCCTCCCCTCCCCTGACATGGGACGTGACTCCCAGGAGTGGAAGTCTCCCTGGCAATGTGGGACAGAAATCCCAGGATAAGCTGGGACCCAGTACCAAGGGATTGAGAAAACATTCTTGACCAAAAGGGGGAAAAGAGAAAAGAGAAAAAATTAAGTGTCAGTGGCTGAGAGATTTCAGAGTTGAGAGGTTATCTTGGAGGTTATTCTTATGAATTATATAAATATCCCTTTTTAGTTTATGGTGTATTCAAATGGCTGGAGAAAAGTACCTGAAAGCATAGAGCTGTGTTCCAGTAGCCTTGTTTCTTGAACATGATTGTATAATGAAATAGCTTTTTACAATGTGACTGTGTGATTATGAAAATCTTGGATCTAGGGTATGTATAGATGAGTAAAAAAAGTATAAAAATAAACAAATAATAGGGGGAACAAAGGTTAAAATAAATTGAGTAGATTGAAATACTAGCGGACAATGAGAGGGAGGGGCCAGGGTATGTTATGTATGAGTTTTTTCTTTTTTATCTCTTTTTCTGAGATGGTGCAAATGTTCAAAAAAATGATCATGGTGATGAATACACAACTATGTGATGATATTGTAAGCCATTGATTGTACACCATGTATGGAATGTTTGTATGTTAAGAATGTTTTCATGTAAAGTTTTATCAATAAAAATATTTTTTAAAAGGCTATTCTGGAAGCTACTCTTCTACAAGCTTAAGCTAGGTACTGCTGATTGCCACTGTTTGCCAAGCCCCAACCAACATCATTCCTGTTTGTCCTAAAAAGCACCCACGGCTTTATCTGTGATTCTATGAACGTTTCATGCATTAAGTTTACCTTTCAGAAACCTAAAGACTGTTCATATGCTAGATAAGTCCTGAAACCCAGAGGTGCCTCACCTTCCGAGAACATCAACCAGTTTCTCCCCCATCCCATATTGTCAACACCTCTTTTCAACCTAAAAAAAGTTGGAATGGGCATAGCCCAAATATTCCTAAAGATTGGAAGAAAGATCAAAGGAGAAACAGGAATTATAATAAAGAAGATAGGATTTAACAAACGAGTTTGACTAGTGAATCATTATATTAATATTTCTTTTTAGTCTCCTGGGTCTTGGAGCAGCTAGAAGGAAAAACCTGAAATTGTGGAACTGTAACCTATACCAATCTTTGAAATTTGTTGTATGACTACTTGTTAAAATATACTGTAAAATTTATTGCTTTTTTGTATATATGTTGTATCATGCATTAAAAAAATGCTGAAAAATGATCCACCCACAGTAAGTCTGCCCCCACAAGAATGGGTAAAAAGAACATGGCATTTTCTGGGGTACATAGTGATAGTCTCAAACCAGCACAGTGAGTAATGAAATAAAGACAAAATAATGATAATGACTAATAATAATAATAATAAAGTGGGACTAAGTCATATGGGATGTTTTGAGTTTTCTTTTTTCTTTGCATTTCATTTTTTTGAGTAATGAAAGTGTTCTAAAAGTTATTGTGGTGATGAATGCACAACTTTTTGATGATACTGTGAGCAACTGATTGTATTCTTTGGATGGATTATAGGTTGTGTGAGTATATTTCAATGAAATTGCATTAAAAAGTAAAATTAATTTTTAAAATGAAGACAGCCAAGAGTGCCTTGATAGCTGTTACTTTACTGTTGATATTTTTTAAATAACAGTTTTATTGTGGCATAATTAATATACTGTTAATGGCATATATTGAAAGTATACAGTTTGAAAAGTTTTGACATATGTATAAACCCACAAAACCATTACCTGAATCAAGAAAATGAACATATCCATCATATCTAAAGGTTTACTTGTGCTACTTTGCAATCCCTCCATCCTGACCCCTTCTTCAATTTCCACCCTAATATTAATGTACCCATTGAAATTTTCTGGCACTGTAGATTATTCTTCATTTACTACATCTTTCTGTAAGTGGCATCATATAGTATCTGCTCTGTTCTGATTGCTTGAATTCTTTCACTCAGAATAATTATTTTGCAGTTCAGGGAAGTTATTGCATGCATCAATAACTAATTATTTTTTATTGCTGAGTAGTATTCCTAGTGTAGATATGCCATTGTTTATCTATCTGCCAGTTAATGGATAATTGGGTTGTTTTTGGTTTAGGCTATTAAAAATGAAGCGCCTATGAACATTCATGTACAAGTATTTGTGTGTACATAAGCTTTATTTGGTGTGATAAACATCTGGGAGTAGAATGGCTGGATCATATGATGGGTATATGTTTAATTTTAAGAAATAGCCAAATAGTCTCAATAGTAGTGCATAAGAGTTCCAGTTCCTTTACAACCTTTCCAATATATGGTATGTTAAATTTATTTTATTTGAACCACTCCAGTAGCTATGCAGTGGTGTTTACCGTGGATTTAGTTTACATTTTTTCAAATCAATTATGATGTTCCAGTATCTTTTCATGTACTTTTTGGGCATCCAAATATCCTCTTTAGTGAAGAATTTGCCTTTTAAAATATTTAATCATTTTCTTGTTACTGACATTTGAGAGATCATTATATATTTTGGATGCACATTGTTTATCAGATACGTCATTTACAAATTTTATCCCAGGCTGTGGCTTGTTTTTTAAATTTTTAAAATTCTATTCCCAGTGTCTCTTGAAGACTGGATGTTTTAATTATTTTTAAAAAATTTATTAGGGCAATTGTAGGTTGTATTAATCAGGGTTCCCTAGAGAAACAGAACCAAGAGGAGATATCTACCTTCAACTGATTGGATTATCTCTTTGGAGGGAGATATCCTTAGTTGATCACAGATGCAATCAACTGACTGATGATTTAATACTTCATCCTTCTGGTTTATCGACCAGCCATGAATTATCCTTATAACAACAGTCAGGTCAGTGCTTGCCTGGCCAGAAAACTGGGCATCATCACTTGGCCAAGTTGACACCAGGACCTAACCATCACAGTCCACACCTTATCAACTTGGCAGCTATACACATCACCTTGAAGCATACTTAATTTCCAAATAGAACACAATAACAAATGTTTCACCTAACGATACTCAACTGTCCTGCAGACAACTGGAAATGCATTACATCTGTCCAGATTATGATGCAAGTCTTCAGGTAACATTCACTCTTAAACTTCATATCCTATGACTTAAATACTATGATATTAACAATACAACTTACATTATAGGATAAGAGGAAAACAAGATAATTGCTTATGTACAGATGCAAACATAATCATAACTGCATTAGTTAGGGTTCTCTTGAAAAACAGAATCAACAGGAAATAATGAGGAAATATTCATACAATCACAGTCCTCATTTCTGTAACTGTCCACATGATCATAGTTCATATTTATTCTTACCTTCCACTACCCATTCCATGTCCCCTTTACCCTCAGCAAGCACTTCAGCTGGACAAGGTTCTTTGCTAGGTGGGGCGACCCAAACCTTCATGCATGAAGTTTCTGGGCCGTTGGTAGTCCTGCCTGGATTGGGTTGTTGCAGTTTTCCATTAACTTTAATCACAGTGCATGATAGTACTAAGAGATGCCCAGGGGATCTCCTGTATTCCAGGAAAACTCTTCTTTACCTCCATTGTGTAGTTGCAGTCCTTCTTGCCTTTGATAGTCAGGATCAATCACCCCAGACTGAACAGTAATCCCCTTTCATGCCTGTTGATTCAGTGGCATGAAAAGCCAAAGTGTGTCGGTCTTAACTTCCAGTTAAATGGAATCTTTGTTGTCTCCTGGTAGGAGGACTCCTCCTTCTGGAACCTGTAGACCAGCAGAATATAAGGCTCTAATGGCAGAAAGCAAAAATATTCCTAGTAGATCACTAGGGGTCATAGTGAGTAGTGCCACTCCCATTTTTACCCCTTGATTCCTGGACCCGTGAATCCTAGCTATGGGAAAAACAGCACTATAGAATGGATGCTGATTCAGAGCATACACAGCCTGCTTGAGAACACTGTCTCAGCTCTGCAAGGTATGGCCCCCTAAATAACACCATAATTGGTATTCAAAAATGCCATTCCACTGTTCTATCAACCCATCCGCCTCAGGATAATAGGGAACATGATAAGGCCAGAGAATTCCATGAGCCTGTGCCCATTCCCACACTTCATTTGCTGTGAAGTGGGTTCCCTGATCAGAAGCAATGCTGTGTGGAATACCATTAAGGTATCCCATAAGTCCATGGATGGTAGTTTTTGCAGAAGCAAGGCATGTGAGGAAGGCAAACCCATATCTGAAGTATATGTCTATTTCAGTTAGAACAAATCACTGACCCTTCTATGATGAAATTGGTCCAATGTAATCAACCTGCCACCACGTAGCTGGCTGGTCACCTCGGGGGATGGTGCCGTATTGGGGTCTGAGTGTGGGTCTCTGCTGCTGGCAAATTGGGCACTCAGCAGTGGCTGTAGCCAGGTCAGCCTTGGTGAGTGGAAGCCCATGTTGCTGAACCCATGCATAACCTCCATCCCCACCACCATGTCTACATGTTCATGAGCCCATTGGGCAATAGCAGGAGTGGCTGAGGAAAAAGGATGACTTGTATTCACAGAAAAGGTCATCTTATCCACTTAATTATTTAAACTTTCCTCTACTGAAGTCACCCACTGGTGAGCATTCACATGGGACACAAATATCTTCATTATCTCTGCCCACTGAGAAAAATCTATCCAGGCTTCTGTGTCACTAATTTTCTAATCATGCTCCTTCCAAGACCTTAACCATCCAGCCAAACCATTAGCAATAGCCCATGAGTCAGTATACAAACACACCTCTGGCTAGTTCTCCTTCCAAGCAAAATGAACAACCAGGTGCACTGCTCGAAGTTTCACCCACTGGGAGGATTTTCCCTCATTATTGTCCTTTAAGGACATCCCAGAAAGGGGTTGTAGTGCTACAGCTGTCTACTTCTGGATGGTCCCTGCATATCATACAAAACCATCTGTAAACTAGTCCTGAGTTTTCTCTTCCTCAGTTAACTGACTGTAAGGAACTCCCCAAGAGGCCAAAGTTCTGGTCTGGGGAAGAGAAGGTAACGTGGCAGAAGTGGGGGCCATAAGCATTTGGGTCACTTCCTCATGTAACGTACTTGTGCTTTCAGGATCTGTCAAGCCTTATGTCTTATATACCATTTCCGCTTTATGAAGGAGTGCTACTGTGCACACCCAACTTTATGGTTTGGTGGGTCATACAACACCTGGTTCATGATAGGCAACTCAGGTCTCATGGTAACTTGGTGGCCCATGGTAAACCATTCAGTCTATACTAAGGTCCAGTAGCAGGCCAAAACTGTTTCTCAAAAGGACGATAGTTATCTGCAGTAGGTGATAAGGCTTTGCTCCAAAATCCTAAGGGTCTGCATTGTGATTCTCCTATAGGGGCCTGCCAAAGGCTCCAGACAGCTTCTCTATTTACCACTGACACTTCCATCACCATTGGATCTGCTGGATCATATGGCTTAAGTGGCAGAGCAGCTTGCACAGCAGCCTGGACTTGTCACAGAGCCTCCTCTTCTTCCAGTTCCCATTCAAAACTATTAGCCTTTCTGATCACTTGGTAGATGGGCCAGAGCAGCACACCCAAATGAGGAATATGTTATTTCCAAAATCCAAAGAGGCCAACTAGGCATTGGGTCTCTTTTTTGGTCACAGGAGGCCTAGATGCAACAGCTTATCCTTCACCTTAGAAGGGATATTTCAACATGCCCTATACCACTGGACATCTAGAAATTTCTCTGAGGTGGAAGGCCCCTGTATTTTGTTGGATTTATCTCCCATCCCCTGACAAGCAAATGCCTTACCAATAATTCTAAAGTAGTTGCTACTTCTTGCTCACTAGGTACAATCAACTTGATATCATCAATATAATGGACCAGTGTGATGTCTTGTGTGAGAGGGAGGAATGATCAAGGTCCTTGCGGACAAGATTGTTACATACAGCTGGAGACTTGATATACTCCTGAGGCAGAACAGTGAAGGTACACTGCTGGCCTTGCTAGCTGAATGCAAATGGTTCCTGGTGGGCCTTACTGACAGCTATTGAGAAAAAATCATTTGCCAGATCAATGGCTGCATACCAGGTACCACACTATGTGTTGATTTGCTCAAGCACTGATACCACAGTTGTAATTGGAGTTACCACCTGGTTAAGTTTATAATAATCCACTGTCATCCTCCAAGACCCATCTGTTTTCTGCACAGGCCAAATAGGAGAATTGAATGGGGATGTGGTGGGAATCACCACCCTTGCATCCTTCAAGTCCTCAAGAGTGGCAGTAATCTCTGCCATCCTTCCAGTATTACAGTATTGCTTCTGATTCACTATTTTGCTAGGTAGGGGCAGTTCTAGTGGCTTCCACCTGGCCTTTCCTACCATAATAGCCTTTACTTCATGAGTCAGAGAACCAATGTGGGGATTCTGCCTGTTGCTGAGTATGTCGATTCTAATTATGTATTCTGGAACTGGGGAAATAACCACAGAATGGGTCTGGGGACCCTCTGGACCCACTGTGAGTCAGATGTGAGCTAAAAATCCATTGATCACCTGACCTCCATAAGTCCCTATTCTGACTGGTGGACCAGAGTGATGGTTTGCATCTCTTGGAATCAATGTCACTTCTGAGCCAGTATCTAGTAATCCTCAAAAATCTGATCATTTCCTTTTCTCCAGTGCACAGTCACCCTGGTAAAAGGCCATAGGTCTCCTTGGGGAAGGCTGGGAGGAGGGTTTACAGTGTAAATTTTGGGCAGTCTTAAAGGGTCCTTCCCCAAAGGTACCCAGCCCTCCCCTCATTAAAGGGGGTCTGGGTCTGTAAACTGTCTTAAGTCTGGAAATTGTTGAGGCAAATACTCTCTGTTTTTTGTAATTCAAGTTAGACTTCAGTTCACTTGACCTAGAATTCTTCTGCTTATACAGCTCAAACAAGAATTTAGTAGACTGCCCATCTATTTTACTTCTAGGTACCCCAATGATCTAAAAGCCAATACCACAAGTCTCTGTGAGTCAGATTATTTTGACTGCTGCTTTCAGTCTGCTGTCCATTATAGTGGCCATGCCCACCTTGTCCATGGTGATTAACTGTTGCCACATCGCCTCTGCCAACTCAGGATCCAATCATCCCCATTGTGTTTAAGGATTCCAGCTCAGTGGCAGCAGTTCCCACAGTAATATCTGACCTACAGAGAAGGGCAACTACAGAACTCTTCGGGAATGATGAAGCTAGTCTCACAAATTTATTTCTCAAGGTTCTGGTGGGAGATGCATCCTCTGGACATTCCTGGGGTGTAAGAGCAGGTCTTTCATAATAAATCCACTCTAACATTCCAACCTCTCTAAGCCTCTGGATTCCCTCATCTATATTACACCAGGGCAGTTCTGGCATTTCTACCTCAAGTAATGTTGGCCACCTATGGATCCATGTTTCAGCCAAACATCCTAACAAACTGTTAATACTCTTTCTGACCCCTCAAGCTACAACATTGAATGCTGAATCTCTGCTTAATAGACCCAAATCAATAAATTCAGCTTGATCCAACTTTATATTTCTTCCACCATTATCCCACACCCTTAATATCTTTTCCCACACATATTCCCCTGGTTTCTGTCTATACATATTGGAAAACTCGTGCAGTTCTCTTGGAGTATAGCATGCCTCCTCATGGCTCATACTTTGTACCTAACCTTTCGGGAACTGCTGGGACTTTAGTCTAGTTATAAGTCTTGAAGGAAAGAGGAATGGTGGGGGTGGGTCATGAAAAGAAATAGAAGTGTCTTTCAAGCCAGTTACCCCAGGGCATTCCATTGCACTTCCATTTGGTGAAATAAGATTAGTTACTCCAGACAGGGAATGAGGGATGTTTCCCCAAAGGAGGTGGTTACAGGGTTAGCAAGCACTGAAGACTTAATCTCATTAGCTGCAGGTTGGATGACAAATTTCTCTTGGAAGACTGGAGGCCAGAAAACTGTTTCCTTAAGGCAGGCTTGAAGTTGGAAAGCTCTTTCCTCAAGGCAGTCCATTAGAGGTCTATCTAGCAAAGGCTCAGCAAATTCCAGATAGTCTGTCTCCCCATCACCATCATTATCAAGCCATATATCCCCACTCCAAGTTTCAGGATCCCATTCTCTTCCAGTAAAAGCCCTTACTTTAACAGCAGACACCCTGCAAGGTTGAGATTTTAATGTACACTGTAAGTCTGCTACTTGCACAATGATACTCTGTGTCTGGTTTTCAGAGCTCTAAAGTCTGTGACCACAAGAAATAAGATTTTCTTTCAGGGCAAACGTCGGAACTTTTATATCATTTATATGGCACTTAAGTTTCAAATTTGAAGCCTTCAGCTCATCCCTTTCCCTCATCACTGTATCCAGCATTTCTAATAACCAGCCAACATCATTATACCTCTTAATTCCTCAAAACTCCACAAAGGTGTCAAAAGCTCTCTTACCCAGAGCTTTGCCTCATATAAGTGTACAATTAGCAGAATTTAATGGTGATATTTTGAGTATCTCTTTGGCTAACTTACCCCATGGACTGTCAGTCCCATCTTGATTATTGCAAACAGAGTCATTAATGCCTCTGAGTCTAACCAGAGTAGGAAACTAATTGTAAAAACCCATTTTGGGGCAGGCCATGGTGGCTTGGCAGGCAGAGCTCTCGTCTGCCATGCCAGAGACCTGGGTTCAGTTTATAAGATTTCTTAGTTTTGATTTGTATTTCCCATATGCTTAATGATGTTGAGCATCTTTTCAAGTGCTTATCAGTCTTTTGTATACCTTCTTTGGAGAAATGTCTAATCAAGTCCTTTGCCCAATTTTTATTTTGTCTTTTTTGTAGTTACAGCAATTTTTTTTTAACACTCTGGATATTAAACTCCTAGCAGATATACGGTTTCCAAATATTTTATTTATAGAGGTGTCTCATGCAACCATGGGAATGGAAAAGTCCAAAATCCACAGGGCAGGCTGCGAAGCTGTCAGCTCTGATGAAGGGTTTGGATGAACTCCACATAAGAGGCTCGCCGACTGAAGAAGCAGCCAGAAGCCTGTCTTCTTCCTTTAAATTATTGAACTGATTGGATTATTTTGTTGGTGGGAGGCATGCCTGAGTGTAATGAGCCACAGATTCAACTGACTGATGATTTAATACATCAGCCTTCTGGTTCATCAACCAGCCACAAAATATCCTAGCAGGAACGGTCAGGCTGGTACTTGCCTGACCAGACAACTGGTCATCATCACTTGGCCAAGTTGACACCAGAATCTAACCATCGCATAGGTGTACAGAAAACTCATGCAGAAAGCACAGAGTTCCAATATACCCCTCTCTGCAAACACACAGTTTTCCCTATTATTAGCACTTTGCATTAATGTGGAGCCATCGGTACCAATGGGAAAATAGCATTAATGATTATAATAGGGAATATAATATTATATTAACTAGACTCCATAGTTGACATAGGATCCCTTCTTTGTGTTATACAATTCATTCCCAGAATGGTAATATGTATATAACCTAAAATTAATCATTCTTAATGTTTTCAAGTATACAATTCAGTGATGTTAAACACATTCAAATTGTGTGGAAATGTCACCATTATCCCTTACCTAAACTTTTTCATCACCCCATAAAGAAACTCTGCACCCATTGAGCATTAACTTCCCATTCCCAAACCCTACCTATGCCCCCAGTAACCTGTATTCTAACTTCTGATTCTGAATTTGTGTATTCTGATTATTTCATGTAAGTGGGGACATACAATATTCATACTTTCATGTCTGACTTATTTCACTCAAAGTGATGTCTTCAAAGTGTATCCATGTTTTAGCATGTCAGAAATTCATTCCTTTTTACGACTGAATAGTATTCAAATATATTCATATACAATATGTTGTTGACCTATTCACCTGTTGATAGACAATTGAGTTGTTTCCACCTTTTGGCCATTGTGAATAATGCTGCTATGAACACTGACATTCAAGTATCTGTTTGAATCCCCAATTTCAACTCTTTGGGGTTTGTACCTAAGAGTGGAATTTCCAGGTCATATGGTAATTGATACTTAAATTTTGAAAATTTTCTATAACGTACAACATTTTAAATTCCCCCCAACAAAGCAAGAAGATTCTAATTTCTCCATATCCTCACCAACACTTGGTATTCTCCATTTTTTTCAATAATAGCCATTCTAGTGGATGTGAAGTAGTATTTCTTTGTTTCAGAACTGGAAAGGCACATGGTGAACATGGTGATATCTGCTGGTTTTCTCTCTAGGCTTCTTGTTTCATAAAGCTTCCCCAGGAGCATACTCCTTCTTCATCTCCAGAGGTCTCTGGCTGCGTGGGCTCTTGGCCCTGTGGCTCTAAAAGGGACTTTCCAAAATGTTTCCTCTTTTAAAGGATTCCAGTAAACTAGTCAAGACCCACCTGGAATGGGTGGAGTCACATCTCCATCTAACCCAACACAATTGGGTGTGTCACATCTCCATGGAAACAATCTAATCAAAAGATTCCAACCTACATTTTGAATAGGGATTAAAAGAAATGGCTGCTCCAACATGATTAGATCAGGATCAAACCATGACTTTTCGGGCCACATAGTCCTTTCAAACCAGCACAGGTGGAGACATGTCTCCACGGAAACCGCTTAAATAAAAGGTCGGACCCACAAATGGATGAGGCACATCTCCAAAGAAATAACTTAATCAAAAAGATCCCACCCAAGAATATTGAATCAGAATTAAAGAACATGCTTTTCTAGGAAACACAACAGTTTCAAACTGACACACATTCATTCCATCATAATATCATAAAAACCTTAAACCATTTCAGTGACAATACAAAGTCATCAAAATCAGTTACAGGCATGTTCCATTCTAAGACCAAATCTCCTCTGGCTCGGGACTGTGAAACTCAGAACAAGTTATCTGCTTCCAATATTACAATGGAAGGACTTTCACAGGATAAACATTCTTGTTTCCACAGGGTGAAGTTGAAAGGAAAGCAAGGTTCAAAGATCCCAAACAGTTCCTAAAACAACTGGGCAAACTCCATTAGATTTCAAAGTCTAAGAATAATTTATCCTTGGGACTTGAGAGAGTAGCAGCCCAACCATTTCTGAGGGCTTATGCAGTGGCCCTGTTCTCTACAAACCCTGGAAAGTGTGCTGAAACATTGGGGAATATCGGGAAGACCACCTGTTTCCTAGCTCCACCCTTTCCAAGCATCAAGACAGCATCTAGACTGTCTACCTCTGGGGCACTTGCTACCCCCCTTCAAAACAATGGGATGGACACCAGGCTCCCTCAGTCCCCGGGAAGTGTGCTCCACCCTCTCTGAGGCCTGGGGCCCCAAACGCTTCCTGAGCATCAAAGCATAAGGCCCCCCTCTTTTTCCAGAGAAAACTCATCCTCTCCACATGCATGGGTGGATCTGCTCTTCTGGCCTGAAATTTCCTGCCTCTAGACTTCAGTGTCCATGGTTTTGCCTCTGAAGTCATTTTTTCTTCGATTTGTTCCTTTTCTTTCCCTTTTAGTCCAGCCTAGCAGTGGATCCATTTATACAGATCCCACAACGCTCTCATCAGTTTTCTATGTAGTATGCAGGGATCATAACCATCAGACAATATGGCTTTTTACAAATTCTTTTTGGATGACTCCATCTCCAGTTCTGACTTTTTCTGAAATGACTGATTGTCACCATGTTTGGTTAAATCTTCACATGGGTCACTCTTCCCTGGAATCTCCTTTCTGGAATCCCAGAATTTTCCAGACCATCAGTTTCCTGCTTCTTTGTACCCAAGAGTTCAGAGTTGTCAGCTTATCTCTTTCCTGTCACATTTTACTATAAGCTGCAGGGAGAAGCCAGGCTGCATATTCTAAATTTATTTAGGAAAATCTCTTCAGCTAATTATCCAAATTCATCACTCTCAAATTCTACTTTCTATACTATACCAGCATTTAATTTTGCCAAATTCTCTGCTACTTTCAAACAAGGATTGCCTTCCTTCCAGACTGCAATGGTACATTCATCATTTTTGTGTAAAGCCACATTGGAGGTCTCTTTAAAGTCCACCTTCCTACCAATAGTCTGTTCAAAGCATTCTAGGCTTTCTCTATCAAGCTCCTCACAGCTCTGCACAGTCAGATGTGAGGGTTCATTTCTGAACTCTTTGTTCAATTAAATGGGTCTATATGTCTGTCCTTGTGCCAGTTCTGTGCTGTTTTGATTATGGTAGCTTTGTCATAAGTTTTTAAACTGGGTAGTGTGATTCTTCAACTTTGTTTTTCTTTTTCAAGATTGTTTTGGCTATTTGACATCCCTTGACCTTCCATATAAATAGGATGACTAGCTTTTTCATTTTTCTGGAGAAGGCTGTTCAAATTTTAATTGGAGGGTTGCAAAGGTAGTTCAGCGATAGATTTCATGCCTGCCATGTGGGAGACCCAGGTTCTATTACCACTCCATGCACTTCCTAAATAAACAAACAAGCAAAACAAACAAAAATTCAACAAATGGTGCTGGAATAATGGGATACTCACAGGGAAAAGTAATGAAACATGACCCCACCATACAGCACATGCAAAAAAAAATTGTAATAGGGATTGCATTGAATCTGTACATTGCTTTGAGTAGAATTGACTTCTTAATAATCTTTAGTCATCCAGTTCATGAACATGGAAAGTGCTTCCATTTATTTAGGTCTTCCTTAATTTCACCCAGCAGTATTTTTTATTTTTCACGTGCAAGTTATTTACATCCTTGGTTAAATTTATTCCTGGATGTTTGATTCCTTTAGTTTCTATTGTAAATGGAATATTTTTTTCTTGATTTTCTTGTCAGATTGTTCATTACAAGTATATAGAAACATCACTGATTTTTGCATGTTGATCTTGCTGAATTTGTCTGTTAGCTCTGGTAGTTTTGTGTGGAATTTTCCAGGATTTTTTATATGAATGATCATGTCATCTGCACATAGGGAATGTTTTACTTCTTCCTTTCCAATTTAGATAGATTTTATTTCTTTTTCTTAACTAATTGCTCTGGCTATAACATCGAGTACAACGTTGAATAACAGTGGTGGTAGTGGCATCCATGTCTTGTTCCCAATCATAGGTGGAAAGCTCTCAATCATTCACCATTGAGTATGATGTTAGTGGTGAGTTTTTCATATATGCCCTTTATCATATTGAGGAGCTTTTTTTCTATTCCTGCTTTTCTGAGTTTTTGTTATCAAGAAGGAGTACTGGATTCTGCATCAATTGAGATGATCCTTTTTCTACTTTGCTTTGTTAATGTGGTATATAACTAATTGATTTTCTAATTGAATTCTAAGAATATTCTCACTTGACCAGTGGGTATAATTCTTTTAATGTGCTGTTGAACTTGATTCACTACTATTTTGTAGAGGATTTTTGCATCTATATTCATAAGGGATATTCATCTGCAATTTTCTTTTCCTGTGGTGTCTTTACCTGGCTTTGATATTAGGGTGATGTTGTCTTCATAGAATGATTTGGGTAGTCTTCCTGCCTCTTCATTTTTTTAGAAGAATTTGACCTGGATTGGTGTTAATTCTTGAAACATTTGGTAAAATTCACAAGGAAAGTCATCTTTTCCTGGGCTTTTCTTTGTTGAGAGGTTTTTTATTAGTCACTCAATTTCTTGATATTGATCTTTTGATCTCCTCTTAAATCAGTGAAGACGGTAATGTATGTTTCTAGGAATTTGTCCATTTCATCTAGGTTGTCTAATTTGGTGTATAGTTGTTCATAAATTTTAATGTATCCTCTTAAAATCCTTTCTATTTCTGTAGAGTTGGTAGTAATGCACCCATTTCGCTTATGATTTAATTGTATCCTCTCTGTTTTTTCTTTGTCAAAATAAAGGTTTGTTGATTTGATTAATCTTTTCAAAGAACCAACTTTTGGTTTCACTGATTCTATTGTTTTTTATTCTCTATTTCATTTATCTCTGCTCTAATCTTCATTTTCTTCCTTCTGTTTGCTTTGGATTTAGTTTGCTCTTGTTTTTTGCTTTTTGGTTTTTTTTTTTTCCCTTGTGTTGTTAGTTCTCTGATTTGAGATGTTTTTCTTTTTTGGTATGTGTATTTGGAGTTATAAATTTCCTTCTCAGCACTGCCTTTGCTGCATCCCATAAATGTGGTATGCTGTTTTCCTTTTCATTCATGTCAAGATATTTCCTGATTTCCCTTGTGATTTCTTTTTTGATCCATTGGTTGTTGAAGAGTGCATTGCTCAAATAAACAATAGGGGGGATGAGGGGATGGGATGTTTAAGGTTTTTTTACTTTTTTTTTGAGTAATGAAAATGTTCAAAAATCAACTGTGATGATGAATACACAACTATATGATGATACTGTGAACCACTGATTGCACACTTGGATGATTATATGGTTTGCAAATGTATAATTGTACTAGTTTGCTAGCTGCCAGAATGCAATATACCAGAAAACAGAATGACTTTTAAAAAGGCGAATTTAATGAGTTGCTAGTTTACAATTCTAAGGTCAAGAAAATGTCCCAATTAAAACAAGTCTATAGAAATGTTCAATCTAAGGCATCTAGGGAAAGGTGCCTTGGTTCAAGAAGGCCAATGAAGTTCAGGGTTTCTTTCTGAAGTGGAAGGGCACATGGCGAACACAGTCAGGTTTCCTCTCTCATCTGGAAGGGCACATGGCGAACACAGCATCATCTGCTAGCTTTCTCTCCTGGCTTCCTGTTTCATGAAGCACCCCAGGAGGCATTTTTCTTCTTCGTCTCCAAAGGTCACTGGCTGGTGGACTCTGCTTCTCATGGCTATGTCATTCTGCTCTGCAATCTCTGCATCTCTCATTCTCCAAAATGTTTCCTCTTTTATAGGACTTTAGAAATTAATCAAGACCCACCCAAATAGGTGGAGACATGCCTCTACCTAATCTAGCTTAACTAGATTAAATCACATCTTGATCAAATCACATCTCCAGGGAGATGATCTAATTATAGTTTCAAACATACATGTTGAATAGGAATTATTCTGCCTTTATGAAATGGGATTTAGATTAAAACGTGGCTTTTCTAGGGGACATACATCCTTTCATGCCAGCACAATAATATATCTCAATTTAAAAAGCAAATTTTCCAGTCCTTCCTCTGTTATTGATTTTGAGATTCATTTCATTGTGATTAGGAGGATACCTTTTATGATTCCAATATTTTTTAATATATTGAGACCTGTTTTGTGAACTAATGCATGGTCTATCCTGGAGGGTGATTGATGTGCACTCAAGAATGTGTATTCTGCTGTTGCTGGGTCAAATGTTGTATATCTGTCTGTCAAGTCTATTTGGTTTACAGTATTGTTCAAGTCTTCTATTTCCTTTTTGATCATCTGTCTAGATGTTCTATCCATTATAGAAAATAATGCATTGAAATTTCTTACTATTATGTAGAACTATCTATTACTCTGTTCAAATCTATCAGCATTTGCTTCATATGTTTTGTGGTTCTCCTCCTAGTGCATATGTATATATTTCTCCCACCTGTGCTCACCTGGTGCCTACTCACCCCCCGTGCCCAACCCCAGCCCCCCATGTCCACCCTCCAGGGGGGCCCACACGGTTGTCCTCATCCTCCCCTCAGGGTGCCCCCAGCTCAGTGCTCCGCCCTGCCATCTTTCTATTCTTGTTTGTTCCCAAGACTTTTGGCCCTTTAAGTATTAACCTGTATGGATTTTGCAAATAAAATGGGTTTGGAGGATGCTTAGAGTGTATCACATCACCTCCAAAGGGGCAGGAGCACCCCGAGAACAGGACTTGCAGGACACCCAAAGGAGTGGGGGGGGGAGGCATCCCCCTTGGGCCCACCACATCCTGCGCACCAGCATCCCCGACCCACAGTGACCTGGCCAGTCCTAACCCGGAGCTGTGTGTGGACCCCTGTACCCACTGGCCTCCTCTGGGCCCCAGACCCTAGGCCCCCACCTGCCCTGTCACCTGGGCAGCCCCTCCCCCATCCACACACTGGCGGTGACCCCAGCCCCTGCAAAAAAAACACAAATATATATATACACACATATAGTTGTAATATCTTTTTGTTGAATTGACATATTTATCAGTATATGGTGTCCTTCATTGTCTTTGTAACAGTTTTTTATTTAAAATCTCTTATCTGATAGTAGTATAGTTAGTCTAGGGATCCTTTGTTTACTATTTACATAGAACATTTTTCCATCCTTTCACTTTCAGCCTACTTGTTTGCAGCAGTTAGGGTCAGGTGTCAACTTGGCCAGGTGATGGTACCCAGTTGTTTTGTTACTGGTGGACTTAAATCATCAGTATGGGAAATTCATCTATGGCTGATTACATCTGCAGTCAGCTAAAGGGTGTGTCTTCTGCAATGAATGAGGCTCAAAAGAAGGAGTCAACATGCTAGCCCAGACTCAGACCTTTGGAGATACAGAAAGGAACTGCCCCTGGGAAAGCTGTTTGAACCCAGAAACTAGGAGAGAAACCCAGAAGACATTGCCAAGGGTCTTTCCAAATTTACCCATTCAGATGAACTTTGCCTTTGCCTGGGGAATTTAATCCATTTACATTTAAAATAACTACTGATAATGTAGGATTTTCTTCTGCCATTTTGTTATTTGGTCCTTTAAATCTTATACCTTTCTTGTCCCTCAACTCCTCTATTACTACCTACTTTCATATTTATTTGAAATTTAGTAGTGTCTAATTTTGAGTCCCTTTAATCTCATTTATTTTAGCACCAACTTAACTTCCATAGCATACACAAATGATATGCTATACCCCTCCACCTCCCCACCTTTTTGTTATTCTTGTCACAAATGATATCATTACACATTGTGTATCTAAAACCACAGATTTATGTCACTATGTTTTGTGCATTTGTATTTTAGATCCTGTTAAAAAATGTAAAAAGCATAATTACATATCGTGGTGGTTAATTTCATGTGTCAGCTTGGCTAGGTTCTGGTGTCCAGCTGTTTCATAAAGTAAGCACTGGCCTGATTGTTACTGTGAGGGTATTAACATGGATTTAAATCATTAGTCAGTTGATTGCATCTATGGCTGATTACATTTACAAAGCAAATTCTGTCTTCAGCAATGAGAGAAGTCTCATCCAATCAGTGGAAGGCTTAAAGGGAGAACTGAGGATTTCAGCAGCAAAAAAGAAGAATTTCTATCTTTGTTTTAGACAGGAAGCTTCCTCTCGGGAATTCATCATCATCTTTCATCAAGTTTACAACTTGCAGCTCTACAGAATTCAGTCCCCCCAGTTGTGTGAGCCAATTCCTACAGTATACCTCATTGTATTTACATACATATATCCTGTCAGTTATGATTTTTTGGAAAATCCAAGTACTGATTTTGTTTGGTCTACAGAATCTTTAATCTCTATATATCTGCTGTTTTTCTAATCATTGTTTCAAATTCCTCTTTATGCCCTTCTAGTGTCTTTTTGATCTCCTGTCATTAGCCATCCCACTTATTTTGTTTAGTAGAGTTATATTGATATCTTTGATTAGTTGTTCCAACATCTGTGTCTCCTCTGGTGTTTTAATTTGGTCGTTAGGCTGAGCTATCTCTGCCTGCATCATGATATGTTCAGTGATCTTCTGCTATCTTCATGGCGTGTAAATATCTTGATTGGTTTACTTTGGAAATGGATTTCCTTCAGGAGTCTAAAGCCTTGTATTTGCTGGATGGATGTGAAGCAGGGTGCAGGGTGTGGGGCAGGGCACAATAGTGCAGTGATGCATTGCAGCGTGGGTACAGGGGCAGGTTGGGGAAGCTACACTGTTTTTTGTGAGTGTGGGTGCCCAGAAGTGGGGAAGGATGTGGCTGTAGGTGCATGGGTCTGGGAGATGGGGTCCTGGTGTGCGCTGATCCAGGGCATGGGGCCCTTTGTGTGCATGCACTGGGCTAAGGCAGTGGATCAGCATTAAGCCTGCATGGGCTCCGGGAGGATGTGGCCCAACTGCACAGGTCAGCACTTTCCCAGAGCTAAGGGTCATGACTGGGGGCCGTGCTTATGTGCAGATCTGGGAGTGCCATAAACTGATGTACCTGTGCACAGAGCTTGGGGGTGGGTGGTGGGTCTGTACAACTGTATGGGCTGGGGTGGGTGTAGCCTGGGTATGGAGGTAAGCACCCACAGCCTTTATGCACTGGTGATTGCTTGCAGGGCTCAAGGACTGGGAGGCAGGGCTTGGGAGGGGCGGGGTGAGACTGTGCTTGCACAGAAGAGGGCTTGCCAATACAGACTTTGATAACAGGAGTAGTTCTTGAGAAACAGAAACAGAAACTCAGTAGTTCCGAGTTGGTTCAAGGTTTTTTGGAATGCTTTCTCTAATCTGATATTAAAAGGTACTAAAGACTATTTCTGATATTCAAGAGTGTACTAATAGTTCCATGAATTGGCAATAGAGATACACAAAATCTCATCATTGGTTACTGTTATTCAAATGCTTATGAGACACAAGGCTTCCGGTGAAAGGGTATTGATAAATTAAGAGTTTTGTGGAGTAAAAATATATAATGATGTTGGCTGGTTGTTCCTAAATATTCTGGATGCAACTATTCAAGAAAGGGATGAACTCAAGGCTTCAAAATCCCAGCGCACTGGCTACATGAAGTACAGGAATGTTCATATATGTGCCCTGAAAGACATTTTTATTTCTTTTAGCCACATATTTGAGGTTTCTGAAAAGCAGACCCAGACTCTCATCTTGTGAGTGGTTGAATTACAGTGTAAATTGAATTCCCAACCTTGCAAGGTATCTGGTCTTAAAGTGAGGGTATTGATATGGAAGGAATGATATCCTAAAAATTAGAATGGGGTCATATGTGCTGATAATGCTAATGTTGGGTGCCAGTTTGAAGTTGTTACGTACCCCCAGAAAAGCCATGTCATTTTCCTAATCTGATCTTGTGGGGACAGTCATGTTTCTTTTAATCCTGACTCAATATTGTAGGGTGGAAACTTTTATGGAGTATTTTTGGAGATGTGACACACCCAATAGTGGGTTTGGCCTTTTGATTAGATGGAGACATGACTCCGCCCATTCAAGATGGGTCTTGATTAGTTTACTGGAATCCGTTTTTAAAAGAGGAAACATTTTGGAGATGCCTCAGATACAGGCACTCAGAGAATAGTTGCTTCAGAGGCAACAGAGATGTAGACATTTAGAGATGCTTGGAGTGCCACCAGAAAGAGCAGATACCTAGACATGGACATTTGGAGATGCAGAGCCCAGCAGACATTGGCATGTGCCTCCCCATGAGGTGCTAAACTGCCCAGAACCCACAGTTGTGTCCCAGAGGAGCTAAGTGAAGACCCACAAATGCTTAGAGAAGAAACTATTAACACTGACTGGAAGTAACAGAACTGGGAACAAGAGCCAACAGATGCCAGTCACATGACTTCAAACGTGACAGATATTGACCTTTCTTGAGTCAAGGTATCTTTCTCTGAATACCTTAGTTTGGACACAGTTATGGCCTTAGAACTGTAAACTTGTAACAATAAATTTCCTTTTTAAAAGCCATTCCATTTCTGGAATACTACATTCCAGCAGCATTAACAAACCAAAACAATTGGGGACATTGAACACCTAGATTCTGCCATTTTCTTTGTCAAAGAACCACTCTTGGTATCAAATTCTGTATTACAGTTCTCCAGAGAAAGAGAACTGAAAGGATATATATGTAAACATAAGGAGATCCTGCCATCTTCTTTGCCAAATAAAATAACTGTCTGCTTTAGGAATGAGTCACCCATCTCAAACTCCATGCTGGCCTGAGGAATCAGCTACCCCCACCTCCCTGTGAAGAAATTAACACTACTGTGTTTTATAAGCTTTGAACTGCCTCCCCTGAGGAAATACCCCTTACTGCTACATTGCAAGAGATGAACCCTGTTTCGCCGGACGAAGTTCTGATTCTCTAAGGTAGGTAGATTGTAAAGACACTGCAAATTACTCTTCTGACCCATCCCTAGTACACTTGTTTACTTCCAGACCTATAACTAGTCTGACTTGTGAGGAGGTGTGCCATACTCCAAGAGCTGCATGATTTTTCCTACTTTTACAGACAGATATCATGTGAATGTGTGTGGGAATGGATTAAGGGTGTGGGATAATGATGGAAGGAACTTACAGTTGGATCAGTCTGAATTTCTTGATATGAGTATATTAAGCAGAGATTCTGCATTCAACAGTGTAGCTTGGGATGGACTCATTATTCCCTTTTACTTGATAGAAAGGGCATACCATTTGGAAATTATACTAAATATGTACAGACACAGATGCCACCATTAAATTATTTACTGTGAATATAAAACTATTGCTTCTCCAGAGCATTTGTACCGCTGGGTTCATAGAAATGTTCAGACAGATGTGAACAATGACACTGAGGTCCAAGCAACGTACAACAGGCAAAAATAACAATAGCAGAACCAACATAAACAATATGTGACAACCTTAAAGATATTAGAAACTAAAAGAAAATGTAGACCAATGGAAAATGGGGTTGTAGGCTTTGTGGGGGCGGTGGGGGGAGGTGAGTGGAGGTAGGGTTTCAAAAGAATCTTTATGAGACAAATTCTGGGTGTCATTTGCTCCTGGTAAATTCTTATATACGCGTATTCTAGGTAGATAGGGAGAAAGGTGAGAACTGATGATAGGGGTAGAGGTGGTAGGGCAAGTGTGGGCTGAAAAATGCAATTTTTACTGGCACAGAGAAATAAAGTTTGTGGGCTAAATTCCTCCTGAAAACTATTTATATAACTTGTAGACTTTATTTTCTTTGTGCAAATTTTACCAATTTCAGTTAGTTAACTAAATAAACTTCTGCCAGAGACCGAGAAAAGACCATTAATCTCATCTGCCAACAATGAAGCTAAGTCAGGAATTGAAATTTCCTTCTTTGAGGCAGCAATCAGATGGAAACAGCAGTGTGCCCTACTATCTTATTCCATCTAACGTGGATGACTGAAGGTATGTGCTGAATATTGATGCCACCATACTTGATTTGATATACCATCTTCAGAATGTGGCATTTTGTTCACAATCTGAATTGAGCTCAAGCAACAAAATAATATTCTTGCTTGAAATTTAACATTTTTCTCAAGAAATGGATGGGAGTTTTAACTAAATCCTTCTCATTTTGGCAGATTACAGGAAGAACTCATAGAAATTAAACCAGAGCTTTAATAATATTTTTAATCCTGCTTGATCTATTTATTCTCTTCTATGAGAATTTGCTGAAGAATTGAGTAATATGTTGCAAATCTAGGCAAAGAATGCATTGGGTTGGCAGTCAATAAAATTTACAATAATGTCAAAGTAGGTTTTTGTAGTAATATTTAGTTTGCTGTAGCCAAGTTTTAATCTAAAATATTGGAAGAAAATTCAGCACTCAAGCACCATGTCTACTTGCTTTTGACTAGTTAGCACGTTAATCAGGAAAAGAGCTGTGCTGTCCAACTATGAGATACATTATTTGGAAAAGGAAAAATATTTGTCTATGAATTTGTGGATGAAGTGTTTCCAAAAAGAAATTATAAATGGTCCTATTTTAGTTCTTTCCTATTATGAATGACAGCTTTGACATTCTTAGAAACTTTAATAATATAATGACTACATCTTTAAAAGCCTCTAGGGATTATTGTACATTAATGTATCAGTCAGTGAATTTATCTATAAACTAATCTTTCTAAACAGATTTCCAACCCACTTCAATCTGAAAGCTAAATGCCTGAATCTCTACTTCAGCAATTTCATATCTGAAGAGCCTACATCTGTAAAAACATTGCTAATGAAAACACCATGACAATCCCCAGAGAAGCAAATAAAATGAGATTTAAGCATATAACAGCCTTTCTACAGTTACATTCCTAACAATAGTGGATTCTAATTTGATGCCAAGTAGAGGTTATATAACAAAAGCAGTGAGAGATCTTGTCCTTTTGATTTTATTGAAAAATATAGGTACTTAAAACAAGTCTATTTGTATTTTCCAATTTACATCAAGATAAATGACTTAACATCTTTGTGTCCTGAGTCATGGAGGCAGAGGGCCTTTTAGATAGGAAGAGACATAATGACTCTACTCCAGAACAGATAGCAGAAAATGTGCATGCTGAGAAGTCTGGACTCCAAGGATGATGTTACAATTGCCAAAACATAAATGTCAAAGATGGATTTAAATTATCAAGTCATGAGATATTAAAAAATTTCTCAACCAGACTTTATTCAATATTCCCACATAAATCACTGTATCGGTTAATAAGACCACCAAGCAACAGTGGGACCACACCAACCAAAGGAAACACTAAGCTTAATTTAGGGAACTAGTGGCCTGTTTATAAAAAAGTTCTCTCTCCAATTTAAGCCCACGGTCTGGACTGTCTGCTAAATTAAAGTGTTTAATTTAATATTCTTTCTTTAAGATACTAAGACTAAAGGTATTTTTAAAATACTTATTTCATAAACCATGAAGGTGTTACAATTCTAAGTCTCAAGGATCCTTCAATTCTTTAGAACTCAATAACAAAAAGTAGCAATTACTTTTCATTAATTTTAGGATGTTAAAGTTGCTACAAAATATTATAATGGGCATAGCTCAAAAACCCCTCAAGAGTGGGGAAAAGATCAAAGGAGAGGGTGGAGTTACAATAAAGAAGGTAAGATTTAACAACTGAGTATTACTGCTGAATATTATATGGCTATTTCTTTTAGTCTTCTCCGTCTTGGAGCAGCTAGAAGGAAAAACCTAAAATTGTGGAACTGTAACCCATACCAAACTCTGAAATTTGTTCTATAACTAATTGTTGCAGTGTGCTTTGAAATTTATTGCTGTTTTGTATATATGTTTTTCTTTTTTCATGATAAAAAATAAATGTAAATAAATAAAGGTGCTACAAGCATACAATGAAATATCTTTGGCCCATTCCTACAATCAAGGAATGAGAAGATAGTACCTTCAGGAATGGCTTGCCAGGTGACTCAACTGCAAAAAGGTTTCACTATGAAAACACTGGTTAGGCAAATTTGAGGCAATTTTTGTTTTTTTAATGTGGGCCTAGAAATTATGGGAAGATCTCTCACAGCACACTACGTTAGGGACACCACCAGATGCTAACTTACTGTATCACACCCCAAAAATTGAAAAATTGATTACTTCAACTTGTGACATAACAGAGACTAGTTTCCTAGTCTGTGCTTTGATTGAATTAAACTCTAGACGGTTTTGGGTGCTTTCGTTTTTTGTTTTTAACTTTGTGATCATGAAGCAAAGTTTTGAAAGCAAAAACAACCCAACAAACAAAGACCTTCAACTTTATAGGGCCTAGGCAGTCAAACCACAAGTTCATACAACCTGTCATTGAGGCCAAGGGAACTTATCTCCTCAGCACCTCTGTTATAATATTTTGTGTCTATTTTAAAGGGCAAACATATAGATCTTTCTTCATTTCTTTCTTTATGAATTCATAAAATATTATCTGCATGTCAATATGGCAGCCACTATTTTAGTACTGGCATATAATAGAAAATAAGATAGACTGTCTGAGCTGGTTTGGAGCTATCACTCCAGAAAAACATGTTTTTAAACTTAATCCATTTCTGTGGTGTGAACCCATTGTAAGTAGGACCTGTCGATGAGGCTACTTCAGATAAGATGTGACTTAATTCAATCAAGATGGCTCTTACTGGAATCCTATATAAGCATAATGAAATTCAGACAGAAAGTGAGAAAGCCACAGGATGTAAGAGCTGAGGATCAATGGAACACTGAAAAGAAGAAAGAGCCAGGAGAGGCTGTCATGTTCATTGCCACGTGAGAGAGGAGCCCAGGACCAAGGAAACACTGGCAGCCAGTTCCAGAATACCAGTCTTTGAGACGAAAGCACCTTGATGATACCTTAATTTGAACTTCTGCCCAGCCTCAAGACAGTCAGCTAATAAATTCCCATTATTTAAATCAATCTGTTGCATGATATTTACTTGAGCAGCCAAGAAAACGAAAACAGATTTTGGTACTAGGAGAGTAGGATGCTGCTACTGTAAATACAAAAAATGTGGAAACAGCTTTGTAACTGGAGAATGGGTAGGGGCTAGAAGAACTGAGGTGCTTGATAGAAAAATCCTAGATTGGTTTGACCAGACTGATGTAGAACTATGGATGCTAAAAGTACTCCCAATGAGACTTCAGAAGAAAATAATGCACCTGTTATTGGAAACTGGAGGAAAGGTGATCCTCGTTTTGAAATGGCAGAGAATTTGGTGAAATAGAGTTCTGGTGTTGGATGGAAGGTAGAATTTGAAAGTGATGAACATATATACTTAGCTGGGAACATTTCCAAGCTAAGTATGGAAAGTGCAGCTTGGTTCCTCCTTGCAGCTATTAGTAAAATGTGAGGGGGGAAAGGGATAAACTAAAAACTGAACTTTTAAGTACAGAGAAACCAGAAACGGATGGTTTGGAAAATTCTGAGCCTATCCAGATACTGTGCTCTGAGACTAGGGCCAGAAGTGGCTGATAGAGGGACCTCCTAGAGCTTCTAGAAAGCCCTGGAGAATAGAGCTCCATGTGAGGGTTTCACTGAACAAGAATACAGCTAGCCATTTCAGTGGAAGTAAGGATTAGAAATGCAGCTATGCAGGAAGGACTGTGAAAAGTTTTATAGTCTGATGGTTTGCACCCCTTTGACCTTCATGCAAAGTCAAGATTTTTGCAAAATGTGTCATGAGTGGAATCACAGCCAACCTGGACTTACGGGGACAGAGAAGGAACAAATTGAGGAACGAATGACTTCAAGGGCAGAACCATGGAAATTGAGGCCTGAACTGAAGAGATCTCTTTGGACCAAGAGACTGTGTACACCCTTGTATGTGGAAAAGGGGGTCTGCTTGGGTGCTTAGAGAGGGCAGGCCATCCACTCAATTGTTTAGGGAGAGTGCTGCCACCAGAATGCTCGGAGAGGGTGAAGCCTTTACCACAGTGTTTGGGGACGCATGGCTGCTGTGCAAGCCCTGGGATGCGGTAGGGTTGCTGCTCCATCAGGCCCAGAGGGCAAACCTCAATCCATAGATGACTCTCAGATCCTGAAATCTAATGGATTTTTCCCTGCTTTTTTGGAATTGTTTGGGACCCATGACCCATTTTCCTTCTAATTTCTCCCTTTTGGAATGGGAATGTCTATCCTATGTCTATCCCTGTATTGTATACTGAAAGCAGATAACTTGCTTTCTAGGTTTTACAGGTCCACAGAAAAGGGAAATTGTGCCCTACGACAGACCACATCCATAACCAATTTTGATAAGATTTTCTACTTAGCCATCGTTACTGAAATGATTTAAGGCTTTTGGGATGCTATGATGGAATGAATGCATTTTGCATGTAGAAGGAACACATCTTTTGGGGGTCCAGAGGATGGAGTGTGGTGGTTTAGAGCTGTGTAGCCCAGAAAGACATGTTCCTAATCTATTCCTGTTGGTATCAAGCCACTGAAGGTAGGGCCTTTTGATGGGGTTACTTCAGTTAAGGTGTGGCCCAATTCAGTCAGATTGGGTCTTAATACTATTACTGGAGTCCTTTAGAAGAATGAAATTCAGACAGAGAAAGCCATGGGACGCAAGAGCTGAAGGTCAGTGGAACTCAGAAGAGAAGGGAGGAGGCTAGGAGAGGCCATCATGTTCACCGTCAGGTGACTGGCGCCTAGGACCGAGGAGCACTGGCAGCCAGCACCAGAACACCAGTCTTCAGGAAGAAAGCATTGTCTTGATGAGTGAAGGGCCACACCTTAACTGAAGTAACCCCATCAAAAGGCCCTACCTTCAGTGGCTTGATACCAACAGGAATAGATTAGAAACGTGTCTTTCTGGGCTACATAGCTCTAAACCACCACACTCTATCCTCTGGACCCTCAAAAGATGTGTTCTTTCTATATGCAAAATGCATTCATTCTGTCATAGAATCCCATGGTCTTCCTTCGTCTCATTGTTTTCCTTAGTCTCAAAACCGTGCGCTAATAAATTCCCACTGTATAAGTCAATCCACTGCATAGCATTTATTTGAGCAGCCCAGGAAACTAAAATATCTTCCCTGCCTTCACAGACCTCATATCTGGTTGACTGGATGACGTCCCATCACCCTCAACCTCTAAAAAACATGTGGGAAGTGCTATTTTGGTAAGATCTCAATGACATATATGACGTGTGTTAATAATCCCCATTTCTAGCACTATAGGATTGCTCAGAAATTCTGTACCAGAATGTTATCTACTATTAAATATTTGTGGTCACTGCTTTAATAAGGTGATAGGCAATAGAAAGGTTGAGCTATGTTCTTACTATTTGACTGACAGATTATACCCTTATAGCCTTCTGGATCACTGTATCATTCAATTCAACATCTGATATCATAAAAACTGATCAAAGAAAAATTATATTTTAGGTCTTCTAATATTTTCTATTTTAAAATATAAAATTTGGGATTATATTTATATGAAATTTACAGCATAAGCAAATCCATAGATGGAGTAGATTAGTTGTTGTTAGGGGCTGGGGAAAGGAGAGTGTACTGCTAATGGGTACGAGGTTTCTTTTGGGGGCAATGAAAATATTCCAGAATCAGATAGTGATGATGATACAACCTTGTGAATATATAAAAAAGCACTGAATTGTACACTTTAAAAAGGTGAATTTATAGTATGTGAATTATTTCTTAATAGAAGAATCAAGTTAGATATTCAGTCAAACTAGAAACAATGGTATATTTTAAAAGTCCATACATAGTAAACAGAGGGCTCTTTCCATAGACTGTAAGAATCAGGTCAGTCCATTCTGAGGTGGCTATGAATAAGCAAAATGTACAGGGTAGTCTGTAAACTCAGGTTCATGCTGGGTAGCATCTAGACAGTGCAGCAAGTGGAGGAGAAAATAATCTGGTCAGACTAGATTTACTCTCCGCAAGTTTGTGTAGAGCCTCTGATACATCCCTAAATCGGACTCTAACTTCCATAGGAACTCAAATCCAGATAGAAATGGCTGACATATACCTGGCAGAGATGATACACCACTCCTATGCCATATGTGCTGGTCTTAGACATAGAAACAAGCTTTCTCCATGACAAATAATCACAAATTTTAAAAGTAAATTTCCTTTTACACTAAAATATCAGATGGAAGTTCTGTTGTTATATATAGTCATTAAGAAACTTATTCACTCACTCACTCTTCTACTTGTAATTGTATTCTAACTCTCAGGCATCAACAATAGTTTAGTAAAGCAATCCCTGTAAATATGTTAAGCCATTAACAAATTCAGTGGCTGTTGCTGAAGGACTACAAAGGAGTCCTAAAATTTAAGACTCTCCCAATATTAAGACATATAAAAGTACCTGCAATGTAAGCATGTGAGAAAAAACAAAAATACAAAGACAAAGTGACTTGAAACAGAAAGTGCAGTGTTTTGTTTTTGTTTTCATTTAGAAGCAAAAGTAATAGATAGCTCAAGAACTCAAAGATGCATACGGTTAAGATTTTATTTGTTAAATTACATAGCCAATAGACAGCTTTACTGAAGGCAAAATAAACCACACATTCATTTTAGAAAAGTCCTTTTTGTTTCTTTAAATTTAAGGCCCCCTCTAGTGTTTGAAAACAGTCACATGTAACAAACAATGCAATCAAGGATTAACAGTCAAAATATTTTACCCGAGACTTTCCAAAAAAAAATTTCTGTTCCAGTCATGTGGCACAAAACCAATGAGAAAAAATGTCTAACCATAATTAATATTTCAAATTCCTACTATGATTCACAGATTCATTATCCTCTCATTCAGTAATTTCTCTGTTATTTACTGTTGGGCTGTTTTCAGTAAATTAATCTTTTGTTAATAAGGAAAATAAACATATAACACATGTAGAGACTTTAATTTCCCAAGTAAAAAATATGCCTGTGGAAATATTTAAAAATTAATTTAATATTACTGAATATCCTATTCTGCTTTTATGGAAGTTAAAGTAAATAGTATATACTTCCAAAAGTATACACTTAAATGTAGTACATCTGGGAATCAGAATTTTAAAACTACATATATTTTATAAAATTTGGTCTGTGAATTTGCTAATAAACCTTTCAGTACACTGTGAAAGGAGGTAGCAAGTATTGCTTTGAGGACAAATTTTGGCTCTGAAGAATATGATGTAAAAGAACTCTTAAAGTTTATAGAGATGTAGCATTACATAAATCCAATAATTTAATCTCACATACTTTTGAAAAGGATTAATTAAATTTAGAGAGAGGGAAAAAAAAAGATTTTCACTCTTTTTTTCAGCTAAAGCCTTTATGTGATGCGTCTGTTTCCATACTACATTAGAGAGGGTTTCAGATGACTAATTTTATTAATGCTGGAGGGGAGGCATAAAAAACAGGAAAAAAACCTCTAATTCCAATGAAAGAACACAATGCAATATTGAGCACAAGACTGAGAGAGAAGGCCAAATTAGACTATTACTTCATATTCTTAAAAGTCAAGAGTATATTGAAAATTTGAAAACTCAAAAGCTTTGAAAAAAACTTAATCTATACTAACTTTATTTAAATAAATGACTAATTTGTCACCCAAAATGTCATATGGCTTCTCTGCATTCATTGATCATGCTTTCTTGTTTTCCAATTTGTCACTTGCAAATGTTACAAGTTAAAGGGAAAAGAAGACAGGTTGTCTGAAATGAATTAAGTAAAACTGGTTACATTTACAATTGGTTTCAACTTTTAAGATATTTACATTCAAATGGAACAGGACACAGCATTTTTAAAGTGCAGCATATACTTTTCTGGCTCAACATGAAAAATTATATAACTGGAAATTACTGCATTTTTCCTAGAATAAGTTTAGTAAAAAGCTGTTTAAAAGTTAGCCATCAAATTATAAATTATGAGGAACACTGAAAAGTCATTTAAATTGAGTATATAAAAAGCAATTACAAATAAAATCAGTGTGGGAGAGGTAGCATTAAGTAAATAAAATCAAATAAATACTATACAATAACATACAAAATTGTGCATATAAAAAAATGAAAACATTTTTAAAAATCCATCCCTACCCCACCCCCCAGCCCCTCTTTTAAGAATTTTACAATGGAATTAAAATTTGGACCTGACATCACTGTAAAGACTTTCCAAATGTTATTAATTACTGGCATTGTTTTTTGCCAAAACTTCTCTAATCTGCCGGTCGAGTTCAGTTATTATTCGATCTTCATGATTATACACACCCGTTCTCATCAAAGTGTCCCTTTCTTCTATCAGGCGAGTCAGGTAGTCATCCAAACCTTCCTCCAGCGCACTGCCATGCGGGCCCCCCATTCTTCCACTTGCAATCTCTCTGGAGTCCTGGGGCTGTTTCTGTTCTTGTTGCCTTAACCTGAAAAGTCAAGAACAAATGCCACTGCAGCACGCAACAAATACTGTTTTGGTTTTCTTAACATTATTTTAAAACAAACTGATTCTGTGGTAAAATAAGTCTTTAGCAATATTTTCAGGGAGAAAACAAACAAAGACCAACTATCCATTTGGCTAGTCTGAGTAAGCACATTTATAAAAGGTGGTTTTATTTGTCATCTAATTATAAAAAGTACTTGAAAGCTACAGAACTTTTGGAGAAGTATAAAGCAACAACTAAAAATCATCTGCAATCTTATCCAGATAACCAATCTGTGTAACATTTTTCTGTATTTCCTTTTAATCTGGAAAATGCACGTGTTTTAAAGATGCATTTTTAAAAATGTTTATGAGACTGTGTCTGCAAGGCTGTAAATTACTTTTTTCATTCATTTATATAAGTCAATGTTCTCCTACACCATTAAGTATTCTTCTAATGGCTTCAGAATGTTCTATCATTTGGATGTACCATCCTTTATTACTGATGTTTAGGTTGTTAAACTTTTGTTATGCAATAACAATAAGTTTTTTTTCTAAACGCATTCAGCAAGTATTTATTTGTGCCAAACAGTTCTAGGTTGGGGGGTACTGCAATGAACGAGGAAGACAACCCCTACTTTTATGGAGCAAATCATCTCTAATTATTCATTCAAAGTGCAATTCTATAAATGTGAATGTCTGGTTTAAAGGGAATGAACATTTTAAGACTTTGTATGAATATCTTATGCTTATGACGATCTCATTTAGGAGGCAAAGAAAGGAGCACAGGTGCCACCCTGGGATTTGGGTGATTCCAATAGAATACTCTTGATCACACTGCCTGGAAAACGGTTACTTCACATACTTACTAAGTGACAGGAACACTAAGTTTGGATATGTTTTAATTTAATCTAATGCAGAAAGTACAATTAAGCTATAATTTTATAATTCTTGTTTTTATAAGGCAGATAAAGCAGTTGAGTCTAAGCCCTGCTTCTGTATGGTACTGAGTAAGCCAGCCAATGAGAACCAAGTCCCTACCTCTGAATCTGCACATGGGGAGGGGAGAAGGGGGAAGAATCAATAAGGAGTGAGTCCTGCTTTGACAGACAAGGAGGACTAGGCCCTAGAAAGGGTGCAGGACTGTTAGTAACATAGCTTTGCTTGTTCAGATGACCCTCTTGAGATTAAAGCTGATTCCTAAGATTCCACCAGAAAGCTGAGGTCTACAGTCCAAGAAGGATTTCCAAAAGCCTAATTGTGATAGTACTGAGCTTTAGGTTCCAGTGTGAAATCAAGTGGTAAATGGGACACTGGGACTATTTCTTTCCATTGAATATTGGGCAATTCACATGGATTGGTAAAGGCAGATTTCTCAATAGCTGTTTTCTACCATAATTCCTACAGTTACCTTGAGGGGGTGGGGTCCTCCAGGCAAACTACTTGTCAACAAATACCAAATGATTTACCAGAAGGATCAACCATTTTCCTTTTGTCCAGCATCTATTTATGCATGAAGGACAAACGTAATTTTTACATATCTGATAGATTATTCCTACAAAATCTTTACTATAATGCAAATACAAATCTTGAATCATGACACAATAGAATCTTAGAACCTTGTAGCTGAAGTTGTCAAAGGGAACTTCACTAACATCCCTGGCAAGTTCTGTGTCTGATCTACACTCACATGCTTCCTGTCACTAGCAGCAACTGCTTTGTAGAGCTGCTGTTCAAAGGTTCTTATACTGAACTCACTATATTTCTTTCCACTTCTCTATAACTGGTTATGATTCTGCCCACTTACTTCTTTTTATGTGGTAGCCTTTCAGATATTTGAACACATCTAACTTATATGTTCACCAAGATTCTTCTCCAAGGTAATCATCCCTCACTCTCTTAACCTCTTCTAGGATGACACGAAATACAGCTCCTAACTGTCCTAACCACATTACATTGAAAGCTCTCTTGATAGCTGATTTCCCTTTAAGTGTGTTACACAGTGATGAGAATAGCTCAGCAAGACACTACTTCGGTGAATGCCCTAACTGCACTGGCTCTTTGGTAACTGTGTCACACTGTTATTAGTTGCCACTTCCTGGACTTCCTCACATAAACTGGTTTTATCAGCTTTTGGCCATTACTTGTGTGATTTTTCTTTAACCAAGCGTTCTGCTTGTCTCTCTAATATATTCAATATCATTGGTTTCAGTTCTCTCTAAATCCTGATTTATTAAGACATGAATTATATGATTCAGTTTTGTATGATCTACAAATCTGATAGGTAAAATGGCTACCTTCATTTAAGCCACCAAAACAGTGCGTAGTAAATTGCATGGACTTCAATATATATTTGCTGAACTGAAACAAACAAAAGTGCTAATATACAAAAAAGCAAAACTGTAGAGGGCAAGGATCAGAACATAATTCATTAATTTGTAAATCTTTAAGGTCTGTAACAGAGTACATACCAAAAAAATATTTGTTGAATGAAACAAAAGAGTGGCATGAAGTGAGCCCCTGTAGCGTGGCACTAGAGACCTTGACCTTTTTCAACTAATATTTATTCATTAATGTTCTAAACACAGTCATTTTATTCAGCTCTGAACCCACCTAATACAGTGACTGCATTTTTTTCAGCTCCTGTATAGAGATGTCTTTGTCAGTATAGAGATACTTTGTCAAATGTATGTTTTGCTGAAACAAAAATGTACCAGTCCCTTTGTGAGACAGGCTAAAAAAAACCTTCCCTTCACCCTCCAAATAAGACTATAATTTGTTCTTATGCTGCTGCTTAATGATTACTTTTCTTTTCAAGCATGAAATACTGTTGAAATAATAATTAAGATCAATGGGGCACTAAAGGGACACAGTGTAACATAGTGGTTAGAAATACAATCTCTGGAATCAGATTCAAACTCTGGCGCCACTGTACACTAGCTGCGCGACATTGGAAAGGATACTGACTCTCTTTAACCCTCAGTTTCCTCATCTCTAAAACAGGGATAATACCTTCCTCAAAGAGTTGAAGATTAAATAAAAAAGAGAGAGAGACAGGCATCTAAGGAATTTAACATAGCTCCTGTCACAGAGTAAAGGCTCAATAAATAAGACCTATTGTATTACTGGTAATAATAACTAAATTTGAAGTTATGGAATTCAAAATTCAATATAATACAATTATCTTAAAATACAGCAGTAATCCTAAAAATTATGAAAAAGTACATTTTCAAGTACTAATGCTATGAATGGACACAATCAAGCTAAATAGATTTGATATATATACATTCATGGTAAAAAACTGAGTATAACAGTATTTGGCATGGATTTTTCTATTGTACATCTGCTATTTTATATATGATCTATTTATGCTTGAGAGAGACCTGAAGTTGTACCTTCGCTAGACTGATGACTAATTAAAAGATTGTGCTATTAGAAATTTTGTTTTCATAAGAAAAAAAACAGTCTTTTAGTTCTGATACCTGTTCAATTCATTTCTTATATCCAACAATTCTTGTCGATCAGTTTTTACTGTATCTTTTTCCTCAGCAGCCAGGTAACGTAGTCTCATCTGTTCCAATTCTTCTTGCTGTTTTTTAAGACGAGCCATTTGACTTTCTTGTTCACGCTTGAAAGAAACAAAAGCAAGTAGATCCCTAATATTAGAAATCGATAAATTTCCTATGACTGACCTGTGATTGTAATCCTATTTGACAATGCCCATGTACTGTCTTACAGGAAAACAGAAGCTGAAGGCAAGAGAGTCTGCTTGTCAAGACAATGAGCTGCTACAAAGAACTGGTGGTAAAAATAGCATCTAAGAAATGGTTAACTATACAAAGAAGTACAAAGAAAAAATTGATAGCCTTCCTTGCACCAGTCTCTAAACCCAGTCCCACCTAAGGGTAATACTCTGCCTTTCCAATAAAATCTGTGCACATATATATTTAAAACAAAAACTGAATCGATAATATACCTTATTTTGCCTTTTTAAAAAAAACAATATTTCCAAGTTAAAAGATAAAATTTCTCTTTAAAATATATTTTGAATATTCCACAGAATGAATCCTTCATGGCTTAATCAACCACTCTCTCAATAACGGACATTTTTTGGTACTACAAACAATACTTCAATAAAACACCTCGTTATCCAACACAATTAGCTCATGAATATTTCAATACATTATTTCTTCAGGCACAGATGATTTTCTTTACTTATGACAGGACTGCAAAATGGGAGAGCTGGGTTGCAGGTATGTATTATCTTTTTAAAAAGAATAAAATAAGCGTATTTATTGAATTAGAACACACAAATGGAAAAAACTGCCAAATCATAAATTCTCACAAAATAAACAACTCACATACCACCAGCCAGAAGAAACAGCGTTATCAGGACACAAGAAGCCCCTCTTGTGTTTCCACCTGGTCACTAAGCACCACTCTTTACAAACTAATTTCTAACACCACAAATAAGTTTTAGCCGCTCCCAAACTTTGCATCAATGGAATGGTACAGGATACATTTTTTTGTGTCTGACTTCTTTCACTCAACATCATGAGATTCAGTTTGTTTGTTTGTCCTATGTAATTATTCACATTAATATATAGCATTCCAATAAATGATATTCAATTTACTCAATTTTCAGCTTTGATTTTATTGTACATTTTGCAAAATCTTTACTCATCTTGATTTGTTTTCATTTATTTCTACTTTCTGTAACTTGCTGCTCCTGTACTGATTTTCTGGAAGGCTATACAGATAGAACTTCTGCTTCCCTAATTTATGCATTTGAGGTTATAAATTTCCCTCAAACAACTTTTGCTAAAAACCCACATGAGTTGATAGGTTTTAATTTTCACTATTTATTAAGTTCATAATATGTTCTCATTTTGCTGTGGTCTGTTTAGCCATGGGTTATTAAAAGCTTATTATTTAATTTTCAACATTTGGGGATATTTCTTATCATTCTGTTGATTTCTAGTTTAATTCATTGTGGTGTCAGAGAAAATACTCAATTACAATCTTTGGATATTTGTTGATAATTGTTGTTTGATTCAGCATATGAGAAATTTTGGTAAATGTTTCATGACCACTACAAACTGTGTGTTCTGGGTTTTCCTCATGAAGTGTTCTATATATAGCAATTATTGTATTGTCAAAACCTCCTATATCTTTACTAGTTTTATGTTTGTTTGCTTTATCAGTTCCCAAGAGACTTAAGGAAAAAAATAAAAAATCAATATTGTGGATTTGTCTATTTCTCCTTTCTACCTCTATTGATAATTACATTATACAATTTGTGGCTAGGAAACCAGGTACATGCAAATGTAGAACTATTACATCTTCCAGCTGGACTGATCCTTTTAGGTTTATAAAAATACGTTATCTACAGGAATGCTTCTTGCCCTAAAATCTGCTTTATCTGATATAAATATAGCTACATGGTTTTTCTTTTTGGTTAGTATTAATAAAGTACATCTTTTCCCTTCTTTTTAAATTCAACTATTCTCCATCCTTATATTCAAGACTGTCTCTTGCAAGTAGTGTACTATTGGAATTTATTTTTTTTAATTCAGTTTTTATTCAGTCTAGGTCTTGAATGGGAGTATTTAGTCATTTATATTTAAAGCAATTAGAATATGTATGAATTTATATCTTTCCATCTCATTTATTTTCTATTTATTCTATACTTTATGTTCCTTCTCTTTTTTTCTTCTTTTGGACTTATCAAATATTTTATGTCAATCAAATTCTCTTACCAGCTGGTTAAAATTGGATATCCATATGCAAAAATTTGAAAGTGGACCCTTACACCTCATAAAACATAAAGAAATCAACTCAACACGGATCAAAACCTAAACATAACATCAAAAGTATAAAAGTAGAAGAAAACAAAGGGAAGTATCTTCAGAACCTTGTCTTAGGCAATGTTTTATTTAGATTTTACATCCAAAGTATGACTAATTAAAGAAACAATAGATAAATGGGACTTCATCAAAATGAAAACTTTTGTGCAAAGGTTTTGATTATGAAAGTAAAAGACAATCTAAATAATGGCAGAAAATATTTGGAAACTATATATCTGATAAAGGTTTAATTTCCAGAATACATAAAGACATACTTTAACTTAACAACATTAAAACAACCTAATTAAAACACAGGCAATGGCTTGAACAGACATGTCTCCAAAGAAGATATACAAATGGCCAACAGATATAAAAAGAGGCTCAACATCATGAGCCATTAGGGAAATACAAATCAAAATCACAATGAGATAAATTAGCAAGTGTTGGAGAGGACGTGAAGAAAAAGGAACACTCATTCACTATAGGTAGGAATGTAAAATGGTGCAGTTAATAAGGAAAACAGTTTGGCAGTTCCACAGAAAGTTACACAGAATTCTCATATGACCTGGCAATGCCACTTCTAAATATACAGTATATACCCAAAAAGATATATTTGCAAACCAATTTTCATAGTGGCATTAACAATTGCTGAAAGATGGAAGCAATAAGTATCCATCAACAGACAAATGGATCCAACAAAATGTAGCATACACATACAAAGCACACAGTGTATTCACACAATGGATACTTAGCTATAAAAAGGAATGAAGTATTTCTTTTTCTGGAGGGATGCAAATGTTCTAATAACAATAACAGTGATGATACACAACTATGTGATGATACTGTGAGGCACTGATTGTATACCAGGTATGGACTATATGTGTGTGAAGACTTGTCAGTACAAATATTTAAAAAAGAAAGAATAAACCTAACAAATGATGTGTAAGACCATGATGATGACAAAAATTTCACTGAAATTAACAAGGGACCTAAATATTTGGGGTGATATACCATGTTCATGGATAGGAAGACTTAATAAATATATCAAATGTCCTCAAATTCATCAGATACAATTCTAGTCAAAATTCCAACAAGGTTTCTGTGGGCAACCGATATGACAAAAGGGCTAAGAGTAGCAAAGACAACATTTATGAAAAGAACAAAGTGGGGAGACTTAAATACCAGATATCACTACTTTTTATAAAGCTTTAGAAATGATGCCAGTGTGCCACTAGAGCAGATATAAACAAAGAACCCTGAAACAAAAACAAGATACAAGAAAGCCGTATGACAGAGGTAACATTACAGATCAGTGAGGAGAGAGGAGCAGTTATTAATTTAAAGATGTGGAAGACTGGGGCTAACCAAATCAAGAGATTGAGCCCTTGATCTCAGGGCTCACCCTTATGAAACTTATTCCTGCAAAGACAGGCTAAGCCTACTTAAAATTAGGCCTAAGAGTCACTCCCAGAGAACCTCTTTTATTACTCAGATGTGGCCTCCAAATCTAAGCCAAAATGGCAAGTGAACTCACTGCCCTCCCCCTCTATATGGGACATGACTCCCAGAGGTATAAACCTCCCTCACAATGTGGGACAGAAATATCAGAATGAGACAGGACCCCACTTCAAGGGATTGAGAAAACCTTCTTGACCAAAACAGGGAAGAGAGAAATGAGATAAAATAAAGTGTCAGAGGCTGAGAGATTTCAGAGTCAAGAGGATATCCTAGACGTTTTCTTACACGTTATATAGCTATCTCTCCTTTTTAGTTTATGGTGTACTGGAATGGCTAGAGGGAAGTACCTGAAACTGCAGAGCTGTGTTCCAGTAGCCTTGTTTCTTGAAGATGACTGTATAATGATATAGCTTTTACAGTGTGACTGTGAAAATTCTGTGTGATGTTCCTTTTAACTAGGGTATGGACAGATGAGTAAAAATATAGATAAAAAATAAACAGGGCGGGCCACGGTGGCTCAGCAGGCAGAATTCTCACCCGCCATGCTGGAGACCCAGGTTTGATTCCTGATGCCTGCCTATGTTTAAAAAAAAAAAAAAAACAGGGCAACAAGTAAATTGGGTAGATGGAAATACTAATGGTCAATGAGCAGGAAGAGGGGTGAGGGGTATGGTATGTATGAGTTTTTTTCTTTTTTACTTCTTTTCCTGGAGTGATGCAAATGTTCAAAAAAATGATCACAGTGACGAATGCACAACTATGTGATGATACTGTGAGCCACTGATTGTACACCTTGTATGGAATGCTTGTGTGTTCATATGTTGTTTTATTAATAAAAATATATATATATAAAAGATGTGGAACAATATGTTATCTATACAAAAAAGACTAGAGCCCTACCTTAGATTAGACCCAAAAAATCAACTCCAGGTGCATTAAGAATTTAAATGTGAAAACCAAATGGAAAGAGTTTTGGAAAAAAGGTACTGAATACCTTAATGACTCTGATTAGGGAAAGAATTCTTAACCAAGACACTAAAAAAAGTCCAAACTTCAAATGAAAGATTGAAAAGTAAGCTTTCATGAAATTTAATAACTTGTAAATATTTAAAAGACAACATAAAGTGAAAAGACTAGTCACAAAACTGGAGAAGATTTTAGTATCTTACACCACAAAACTCCTAAGATTCATTACGAATAACACAAACCCAATAGAAAAAATGAACAGAAGACATAAACAGGCATTTCACAGATGAAGAAACACAACTGGCCAATAAACTTCTAAAATGATGCTCAAATTCATTAGTAATCAAGGAAAAGAAAATTTAAGCGACAAAGAATACCATTTCAAACTTGTCAAACTGGCAAAAATTAAGACACTTGATAATAATCAAGTGTGAAGAATGTCATGGTTAGGGACAGGTGTCAACTTGGCCAAGTTGTGGTACCTGTTCATCTGATTGGGCAAGCGCTGGCCTGTCTGTTGCAATGAGGACATTTCATAGGATTAGGTCATGATCACGTCAGCTACATTCACAGCTGATTCCATTTGTAATCAGCCAAAGGGGAGTGTCTTCTGCAATTAGTGATGCTAAATGCAATCATGGGAAGCCTTTTAAGGAGGACTCAGAGGAGACAGATTCCATTCCTGCTTTGGCTGGTGAGCCTCTCCCGTGGAGTTCATCCAGGCCATCCATCGGCTCATCGACTTCGCAGCCTGCCCTGTGGATTTTGGACTCTGCGTTCCTACGGTCACGTGAGACACTTTCATAAATTTTATATTTGCAAGTGTTCCCTGTTGATTCTGTTTCTCTAGAGAACCCTAACTAATACAAAGAAGAACAATTATATACCAGTAGTGAGAAGTGAAAATGTGTATGAATACTGGACAATAATTTGGCAGTATTTAGTGAACTGAACTATACATACCCTATGCGCTGATTTGAAATCATTATGTACCCCAGAAAAGTCATGTTCTTTTAATCCTAATCCAATCTTGTGGGGGTAGACTTGTTTGGGTGGGATTCTTGATTTGGCTGTTTCCATAGAAATGTGATACAAACAGCTGTGGGTGTGAACTTTTGATAGATGGAGGTGTGACCCTATGGCAGGTCATAATTAGTTTACTGGGGTCCTTAAAAGAGCTGACAAGGGCAGAGGGCCCAAATACTTGGAGACAAACAGAAGCAGCACAGAGAGGTGGCCACTGGAACCTGGAGCTGAAAGCAATGAAACCGGGAGCAATGGGCCAGCAAATATCGCCATGCGCCTTCCCATGTCACAGAGAAACCCTGGATGTGATTTGACAAGCATTTTTTGAAAGTAGGTTTCCTCTTGTTGGTGCCTTAATTTGGACATTTTCATGGCCTTTGCATTGTAATTTGTAACAATAAATCCCCTTCATAAAAGCCAATCCAGGCCCTTCTCGACCAAAAGGGGGAAGAGTGAAATGAGACAAAGTGTCAATGGCTGAGAGATTCCAAACAAGAATCTAGAGGTTATCCTGGAGGTTATTCTTATGCATTAAGTAGATATCACTTTGTTATTCAAGATGTAATGGAGAGGCTGGAGGGAACTGCCTGAAAATGTAGAGCTGTGTTTCAGTAGCCATGTTTCTTGATGATGATTGAACAATGATAAAGCTTTCACAATGTGACTGTGTGATTGTGAAAACCTTGTGTCTGATGCTCCTTTTATCTACCTTGTCAACAAAGGAGTAGAACATATGGAATAAAAATAAATAATAGGGGGAACAAATGCTAAAATAAATTTAGTTTGAAATGCTAGTGATCAATGAAAGGGATCAGTAAGGGGTGTGGCCTGTAAATTTTTTTTGTTTGTTTGATATATTTTTCTGTTGTCTTTTTATTTCTTTTTCTGAATTGATGCTAATGTTCTGAGAAATGATCATGATGATGAATATGCAACTATGTGATGATATTTGAATTGCTGAGTATATGTGTTGGGAGTGTTTGTTTCTTGTAATTTTTTTAAATTAATAAAAAATTTTTTTAAAAAAAGCCAATCCAGGGAGGGCCATGGTGGCTCAGCAGGCAGAGTTCTTGCCTGCAGTGCCGGAGACCCAGGTTCAATTTCAATATCCAAAAATTCCACTTTTAGATATGTTTCTTGGAGGTATGAAAGTATTCAAACAGTTATCGATCATAGGAAAAACTGGAAACAAAACTATGTCCTCTGCAAATAAGTCCTGAAACCTAGCTCAGTCTCTCCAGAACATTAGATAGTTCCATCTCCCTACCCCATATTAGTGACAGACCCTTTCAATAGCAAAAATTTAGAATTGCCATAGCCCAAACAACCCCTAAAAAGAGGGATGGAGAGATCAAAAGTGATGGTGGAGTTACACAGAGAAGACAGAATTTAACAAATGTATATGAATGCTGAATCATTAAATTGATATCTCTTTCAGTCTCTAGTATTTTAGAACAGTTAGAAGTAAAAACCTAAAATTGTGAAATTGTAACCATGTCAAACTCTGAAATATGTTCTACAACTAATTGTGGTGCTGTGCTTCGAAATTTATTGCTTTTTTATATACATGTTATTTTTCACAGAAAAGAAAAAAAAGTGAATTGTGATGATAAAAAGCATATATTTATTCCTTCTAGCTTCCTATATTCTGGAGCAGCTAGAAGGAAAAATCTGAGATGATGGTATGGCAGCCCATGACAAACTCTGGGATCTGTCCTATAACTACTTGTTGAAGAGTGCTTTGAAAACTGTTTCTTTTTTATTTCTTTGCTTTGTATATATGTCATACTATACAATAAGAAAAGTTAAAAAAAAACACACACAAAAACTATGTCATCTAAAAGAAGACTGTAAAAACAGTGGTATATGCATCTGTTTAAATTTTAAAAAGTAATAAAGATGAACTACAGCTACTTGTGTCAACATTGTCAAATCTCATATATAATCGTGTGTCAAAATAGTCACAGAACAATGATTAATAGAGAGTGATTATATGTATTCAAAGTTTAAAAATATATAAAACTAAGAAATGTTGTTTATAGATGTCATAAAATTAGAAAGAAAAGCACAACGATATTAAGTACCAGGTTCAGGATAGTGGGTACCTCTGGAGTAGGATAGGATGCAGATAAGAAAAGATGTACAAAGGGTTTTCAAAGCACTGATAATGCTGTTTCTTAAGCTACAAGTGGGAGGAGCCATAAGACATCCTCTTTGGAATGTGTGATATATTTCATTTTAAAACAGAAAGAAAGGAAAGGAAATTTGAATAAAAATACCCCTAACTGTCATTTCTGGCGGAGCAGGGAATGAGATAGTGATTTTTTATTTTCTATGTTATATGGTGCTGCAGAATATTCTTTTATTTTCTTTTAACTAGGCAAGCATGGTTGCAAAGAAAAATAATTTAAAACAGTAAGTCAGCTTTTAAATTTTAGGTTACTTTGTAAAGTTATAACTTTTTAAATAAAGCTAGAAACATTTTTATTCTAAAATGTATAAAGCCCTTACTTACATGCGTTGAATTTTTAATCAAGGATATTGCATTAATAATAATAACACACACATACACAAAAATTTGTGGTTAGTGAAAGAAATTCTCACTGCTGCCAGGTGCTCTGGGTTAAAGGCTCTTCAATCAAGTGAGTATAATCTTTATTTTGCCTTGGCTGCCTATAAATCTAGAGAAGAGATGTAAACATACATACACTAGACTAAACAGCAGCTAAAAAGCGGCCACTACTTACCCTCCCACTCACACATACCATGTAAGTCTGTGGGAAAAAACTTACCACTAAGCTAAGGAACTCAAGTAAAGTTTTCTGAAAATAACCCAGAGCTGACAAGTCAGTAGGAGGGCCTGGATGGTTTCAAGACACAGTTTTTAACCAAGATTTGGACCTCCAACTGTTTTCTTAAACAAAGATTTACATCCCATCCTTGGCTAAATTACTTATATATTAATCAAATTAATTACTCTGAGTGGATAAGCAGGAGGCTGGACAAGATAGTGCCGAAGTCAGCCAATGAAGTCTGGGTTGTTTTAACTAAATATATCAGCTTAGTTTTAAACAGATCTACTGTGCACAAATATGGTAAGGGCCTCACATTCTACACAAAATCATAGTCCTGTTTCCTGTCCTGGGGATAAACAGATCTAGTTTTAATATATTTGACATAGTAAAAATGTTAAATTTTTCACAATTTATATCTCATAGCAATGGTTTGTTTCTTTTTAAAAAGTAATGACTTTATTCTTCCTACAAACTATATTCTAAGGTGTGAAGAAATGCTTTTAAGTAAATACGCTATCACTTAGAACACAAGGATTAAAGCAAACAATCTTGGTATCTGCAGACCAAATTAATACAAGTTCTGTTTTGGCTTTAAAGTATTTCTATATTATTTATCATCATGGAGAATGGAAAAACAAAACTAAACTTTTTAGTCTCTTAAATGTCCAAATTTTCCACTTTTTAAAGCCGCTGTCACACTCCATCCCAAGACAGTAAACCCAGAATGCATAGGTAACATTTTCTTGTTCTCTAAACCAGATTCACTTTTTGCTTTACTTATTTTAACATCATCATAGCTGTTGCCTGCCCAGTTACAAAAGAAGAAAAAATGTACAACTGGAAATTTAGACATTTACGGTTTCTAATCAGAAGAAAGATTTTTCTAAATAATTAGAAGATTATATTTTTTAATTCACCAACTGACTATAGTAGGTTACCTTTGAGTAATGGAAATCTCTGTTTAAACATTCTTTTGGCAATGGGTACCAAGTATTAGATCTTATTTCCAAGCTTTACCAGCTGGGTTTTGTCATTAACGTTTATTAACAATCTAAGATATGGCTTTTGCCGTCTAATCTGTATTACACAAATGTTTTGTATGGCCCTCCAGAGAGTTTTGCTGTGACAAATTATTGGCAGAGATTATAGCCCCGTGGCTATTCACCAGAGGCAATGTAAAATTAACATGGTACTAATCCAATTTAAACAAGAAGTTGAACAAACAATCCTCTGAACAAAAGCAGAAAGAGGATTCCAATTTTATATTCAAACACAATAAATGTGTTTTTAATACAAAGTTTTAGGAAAAAATTTGAAGTAATTTTCACACAAAATGAAACGTGCCAATTTGATGAAGGTATAATTTTAATCTTCCAAAAACAGTTAGTGGCAGAGGACAAACTCACTATGGTAATCCTAAAATCCATTACATCTTTTTCTTAGTATAACATCTTGAATGTGGTCTGTAGATCATCAGTGATTTCTAGTAACCTCAAATCTGTTTACTGAGTAATTTCTAAAGCAGAGAGCCTATGGGATGAGGCATAAAACTGGGCTATAGTGAAAAAGGAATGAAGATCATTGTACTCAAAAAATGAGACTATCGGGTGGGCCATGGTGGCTCAGCAGGCAGAATTCTCACCTGCCAAGCCGGCGACCCGAGTTTGATTCCCAGTGCCTGCTCATGAAAAAAAAAAAAAAAAAGAGAGAGAAATTATTTTTTTTATTACTTTTATTTTCTAACTTTCAAGGAGAAGTATGGAGTTGAACTAGTAATTTAGCACTATGTTTTGTTCTCTTCTTTTAATATACTTACAGCAACTTGAGAATAAGAAGGCATCTGAGCACTTTAGTGGTATCCTCATCATTGGAAACAAGTAGCTAAAATTACTATGCCCATAGTTTCTGGGCAGGAGGGTAGGAAATACATAGGAAGAAAGGGTAAACAGAAAATAAAGGACTAAATGGAAAGACCCAGAAGAGAGCAAAACCATATGAGGATGTATTTTTAGGAAGGAGAGGTAGTTGGATGGGAGCCTTTCCTACTGAGTCTCCTTTTAAAGGAGACCGCCTCAGTACCTCAGTGTAAAACTAATAGAGGCATGGGTTCGGGAAACTTCATTAAGAACACTACTTATTTACTCTCGTCTATTTTAAAAACCACTTTTTAAAGCAAAACCATTAAAAAAAAATGTAACCTATCAACATTCAAATGTGAACTCCAAAAAAAATCAACTCAAAGTAAAAAGTTCACGGAGATTATGATGAAATTATGTTTCAAAAATTGTAACTATTACTCATTTCTCCAAAAGAAATGCTCTAATCAACAGCCAATATACTTTCTCTTCTTTTCAAATTATTTTAGTAATGTCTTATGATTAATTATCATTACATTATTCTCTCATCCTTTACCAATTTCTTCAGTGGCAGGTGCTATCTTCTTCCCCATTTACTCTTCATTTTCAAAACTTGAAATGATTTCAAATCTAGTAATTATCTGAAAATTCTCTTCTTGAAATTTCTCCCTTAACTCTGAGTAACAAACACATTAGCCCAGCTGTCCTCTGGTTTTTCTAATACTTATTGTCTATAATTTTTGCTGACTTTGCTTGCATTTCACATGACCCTGCTATATTCTTAAAAGATTAGTCCTTCCAGCTGAACTTTACGTTCCCTATGGAAGAAACCTGTTATCTCCACAGTATCTAACCCTGGGCAAAGTGCATAACAGGCTCTCAATAAGTACTTGTTGAATGAAGGGATGAACAAATGAACTAACCATCAACGTTTCTCCAGACTCAATGCACTCACATCCCTTTATGCCCAAACTTGATAAAGTTCACCTAATGACACTCCTGAAAATCTGCACGTTCAGCTCTAACATCGTTTTTTCTTCTGTACAGTTCTGTAGAACATCTACTAAACTACTATCCAAAACCAAGTTCCTATTATTACTCTTATCTTACCCCACTTCTCTACTGCTACCCTGTGTGACAACATGCTCCTGTTCTCCAGATTTAAATGATAGAGCCTATCATTTCTTTGAAGAGCTCACAAAGCATGTCAATACGTGTTATGTTTACCAATATCCAAAGCTAACATCCAGTGCAGTCCTTACTGACTGAAACCCCAAACCCTAACATAATAGCTTTGTGGCTCATCCTCCTTTAACAGTTACAAATTACTAGGTGGATACTATCTACCAAATACTGCATTAAATGTTTCACAGAGCTCTCATTTAATTCTCAGAACAACCTGTGAGAAAAATCTCATTGTACAAATGAACAGACTAATGAGAGATTAAATTACCAAAGTTACAGAAGTAGTAAAACGTAGAGCCAGATTCAACCCAGATCTCTCAACTCCCAAGGCTGTGTTCTTAACTAATGTATACTACTAGAATTTATATTTTGTTGTCTTTAACAGCTGTTCGCATCATATTACTTCCTTGCCCCCAATTCCACAGGGACTCCTATTGTACAGATGTTACCTAAATATTTTGGCATGTGACTTTATATTAGCTTCTCTTCTTTCACATTAGTTCTTATTATCAGAGCAAAACTTTCTAACAGTCAATGATGCTATTTTCTTTGCCAGGATAGGACAAGAAATGATGATTTGTGCCTCAGTACTCTGCCAGAAATCCCCTTTTACAGACCAAAGTCTTCCATGGCTCACTTTCTTCTTGAAAACCTTTCATTCTTTGGTTTCAATGGACTTAAACCATAACATTGTGAAAGGGAAAGAGCCTGAGCCTGGAGTCTGGTCAAATGGCTCCAAATCTAGCTCTACCATTTAGTACTCGTATGATCATTGCAACTTACTTAATGTCTCTAAGTCTCAACCTACAAAATGGGAATAATAATATTACCTCTAGATAGGGATTTTTGTTAGGATTAAATTAAAATATATAAAGGGCTTAGCGTAGCACCTGGCCCACAGTAAGCGCTCAATAAATGCTGGCTGCTCTATCAGCATCATTATATTATCATCACCTTTCTCTCTAGCTGTTGTTTCCTTCATTAAATTTCCTTCTTTCTTATTAAACATAAGAATTCCAAGTTCTATCTGCATTAGCTTCAAATATCACCTCTGCAAAAGACTCTTTCATCTGTTTTTAAGCTCAATCATCCTCCCAACATCAGATCCATATTTCTAACTACTTGTTGAATTTCTTCCTGTGAAAATTAAAATATCTAACTTTGCGGATCCTATCTCATTCCTACTCCCCAACCCCCAAGTCAGCTTTCTGTCTTAATGACCATATTTCCAAAACTAGAAACTCTTTCTGGTCATTAAAGCTTGAAGTCTTGACATTATCTTTGACTTTCTACTTTGTATTCTAGTCAGACCTATTCTGCCTATAAGATCTACCAATACCATGTCTTTCACAAGAATCTCCTTGTTGCATTCCTACCTCTAAAGACTTAATTCAAGTCCTTATAATCTAAAACAGCCTCTAAAATGGGCCCTCTTCTGCTCTACAAACATAGTCTTTTTACTTTATGCCTCTTTGCTATAATCAATCCAGTCATTATATTTACATTTCCCCCAATACTCTACTGTATCTATAAAATCCTACCTAACCATCTCCAGAGGCCCATCTCAAATACCTCCTTTTGTATACTTTTTCTAAGCCCTATCAATTATTTGTACTTTCCCCCCTCCTGAGCACTTTATACATTCTTTTCAAGGTGCTTACTATTAGGCAGCAAATATTACATTTATGGATGTTTTCTCCCTATTATTATCAAATTGTATGCTCCCTGAATAAAAGCTCTATGTCTTACTTATAACTGTACACCAGAGCAGTACCTATGTCTTGAGTACAGGAAGCCTTCAATACTATCTTATTATTCACTCATTCATATAATCTAATCACTTTGTGTAAAGTTATTTTATACTTATTGATGTGTACTATCTGTCTTCATTTATAATGCTTACAATTTTAATTCATCTATAAGCCATGTTAGGGCAAACCGCCTACTACTTTTTCATTTTCATGCAGTCTAGTACTTACTGCTGTGTGAAGGTGATTAACATTTAGTACAATACCACAACGTGTTTAATAGCATTTGACAGTTATAGAGACACATTAAGTAAAATATAAACTTGAAAGATGCTATATGCCACATTTCATTCAGAATAAAATTGACATATTAAAGAAAAGCAAAATTTAGAATTATGAACCCGAAAAATTTTTAGGTCAAGAAGATTAGACTCAATATAAATCTTGTTCATATTATATTTGATTTTATTCATTTGAAGAAATTACCCCCACAATTAAGATTAATTTCTCATGAAGTTAATAGCATTTGTTGTCTAGTAGCAAGAAGGAAAAAAATGTAAAATAAGAATAATTCGGGAAATTATCAAAATTTTCAAACTTTTAAAAAATTATGTAAAAATTCCCTGTGATCCCTTTAGTGGGTCTCCTTAGGAAAAATATTTATCATACATTCTTAAATTTAAGGACATGTTAATTTTTTTTAAAAGTTATCCTTAAATTTCCCCCTCAAAAGCATTCCTGATGGAAAGAAATTAACATTAAGGAGAAAAGAGTTGTAGTTTTACAGATGAAAGTAAAGAAATTATTCCCAATTTCTCTGGGGAAGACATCTGGCAATTTTTAAAAAAGAACCTACAAATTCTTTCAGTTTTCTTTAAAAAGTTGGATCTTATACATAACACTTTAGGGAAAAAAAGTCTTAATCTTAAAAATAGCCCTGAAGATTCAAATGCAAACATACAGATATTGCCAAATATGTAAGCTTGTAAAGAATCAGGGAAAAAGACGTAAAAAGAATAATCCATCATCAGCTATAAACTACATACCTGTTTAAGTCTGGCAAGTTCTTTCAAAGCTCGTCCCCATTGCTGCTTGTAATGTAGTTTAGACTTAGTTGCAGATTCCAACTTTCTTTCAAGTTCAACCTAACAGTGATTAAAATCATATCAAGTGAAACACTATACCACTGTGTACAATCACTGAAAGGTAATATATACAGAAAGTCTGGCTTAAGAAAAGAGTTTATGTAGTGTAACATACGACATCATCTAAGACTGTTATATAATTTACTCTAAATATTATGGCACATGAACATTTTCTTGTTTAAAATATAGTCTTATTTTTATTGCCTAACAGCCTATACTAAAAAGAACTGAATTAGTCTTAACCTTCAGACAGTTACTATAAATGTATTTAAAACACATATATTGTATAAAGATCCACTATGGGGTGAAAAATACAATCATTTTTCTACAAAAAGCAGTTCTGTCAGCATTCCAGTTTAGCAGGCACTCCAAATCTTAGAAATCAAATTATTCCTTTTGGAGGCCTATCATTATGTGGAATTTTATCTTATAATGACAAGAGCTAAAAGAGATACTTTTATAACTATATTTTGGCAAAATCACAGAACACTGAAAACAGTGAAATGTTTTATCAGAAAGCAGTTTATTAAGAAAGAGTACAGTCAAAAATATTTTAAGAATGTTAAAATAAACCCAAGAGTAAGAAAAATAATCCTCCTTAACACATATCTAACTATTATTTTCTATTTTTCCTCAAACATATAAGAAAAACACAAAAGTGATTCAATAAAAAAAAAAACTGGTTATTTATACTTGCAGCAGGCAATCTGTTGTGCATGAAATGAAGCCAACTTGGCTATGTTTTTGGAATGTCTTCTTTCAACATTTCAAACCAAGTACCAAACAAATTCAAGTTGCCAACAGACAGTTTTACTATTTAAGTGATAATGTAATAATCTGCCTGAATTATAGTAAAATGCTGTTACTCTGAACTGGTAATTATTTTCAAATCAAGTCTAATTTTTCCCACATACACAACTCCTAATGTTTTGTAGGAAAATAAGAATGAAGGCACTATCCAATAATTAAAACTTCAGAAAACTCATATGAAACTAAAACGAAAGGGAAAACAGATTGCCAAATTCCCTTTACAAAAGACCAGACAAGTCTTTGCAGTAATATATGACTACATGGAGTCAAGTTTTTTTTTTCTGCTTTACAAATCCCTAGTGCATGGATTTAACTTTGTTGACATTTCACAACTAGAGTCAAGGATACTTAAGTTGAATAGTACTACTGAGATTATTAAAGATGATCTCTTCTACTTATGCCCTAAAGATGCGTACATATTTAACAACTGGACATACCTCAGAGGAATAGCAAAAATCTTTTTTACAGCTATGGGATAAAGAATAGTATCCAGTTGTAAAAGTGATTATGTCCATGGGTCTTGGTGGAGGTCTAGTACACTGGATGGGCCCAAGGGTGAGGGTTAGGACAAGGATGAAACTAGAGGGACTACTTATATCCAATGGACCAAGGCCATCCGAAAAAGATGTCTGGGTAGGTGGTAACAGTTTTATCAAAATTATTAAAATAATTCACATGTGTATAGCTATTTACACTATAACTTAACACACATGAATAGTCATATAATTTCTTTATTCTTAACAAATGAAGAAACCTATAGACAGTAAATCTTAGAAACAATCTTTGTTCTTTAAATTCATTCCTATCACCAAATCAATGTTTCCTAATTTTTATTTATTTATTTTTAAGGGCACATACAGATTCCTTTGTGATTCTAAAGAAATATATGGACCTAATTCCCAGAAAAATGCCCACAATCAAAATTTTCATATGATTTTAGGGTATTCAAAGACTTCAAGTTAAGAGCCTTTATTTTAAGTGTATTTGAGAGTTCTGGAAACCTTTGCACTTGTATTTTTATTTAGGTTTTCTTGGTCCAAACCATAGGCCAAGAATACTGAAGGGAAAACTTGGCTCCAGCCTAATAGCTGAAAGCTCAGGGGAGACTGAGAACATCTATTCTCAATGCTTCTATTTCTACTCTCGATACACCAGTGATTCTAGATCTCTCTCTGAAGTATGGAATTGTCTTTGTCTTGACTCCTTCACTCCTCAAGTCCACTCTGCCACAAAGAACTAGTTTCCTTCCTTAAAATAGTTTCTTATATTTATACTGCTATCACTATTTCCTTAGCTCAGGGTCTTCTCGCCTCTTATCTTGACTATAAAAAGTTATCTCGACCAGCAGCCTCAAATCCTATATATCACTATTAGATGAATTTACCCTCTATTCAAAAATCTACAGTAGCTCTTATTTGCCTACAGAATTTAGTCTAAAACCCACTGCCTAGGTTTCAAAGCACTCCAACATATCATTTCCATCCTGGCTGCTCAACATTCCTTTAGTATTCCTTGACAGGAAACCCTCTACCCTAACCATGTTTGTGTCCCCTATGCTCCTTCCTTGCCCAAATTATTTCATGAGCCTGTCAATTTCGTTTTCTTCTCTGCTTACCTAAATCTTAAGGTCAGCTCAGATTCTACCTCTACAAAATACACTCTACTATATTTGAACACCACCAGATGGTTTCTCTTTTCTGAATTGCCAACAGTTTCCATCACTTTCCTGGGTATTTCATAATACATAGTAACTTACTGCTCTGAATCATCTCCCCCATATACATTGCAAGCTCTTTAAAAGTGAGGTCCCAAAAGAATAATATATGTTTTCTTTCATTGTCTTTTCTTTTTCTTTCATTTTTCACATTGCCTTTGGATGGGATAAACACATAAAAGATATTCAAAAATATTCTTAAATATATACAATTTAGCTTGATTAAAAATTTCTACAATTTTCCAGTTTATCTGCTCTACATCTACCCTATAAATTATAATGCTTTCCATATTTTTAAAAATTCCCAATTATTTTCAAGCCACCTAAAAGAATTTTCTAGCTAAAAGGTAATCGTTAACTATTATTTACTTCACACATAAAAAACTAAAATCAAGAACTGAATTTGGTAAAACTGTATTTTGATGTTAACTTATTTTTAGACCATGTCAATGAAAATGGGAATATATTTGTATTATGTTGCAGAGAACCAAAAATCATAGACTAAAATCATAAACTTTTTCACTTATATCTTATCTTCCCTTTTTTATACTTTTATTTCCTTTACTACTTAAGAAATAAGATTCTGCCCTCTTCTGGTTCCAAAAAAATTTACAGAGAATTTTCAGAAGAGTTGAAAAGCCTTGATGTACAAGACACTTAAACATGCTGGTTAAATTCATCAGGCCAAATACTGGTGCAGTTTATTTATGCATTTCTCTCTGCCTGAAAAAGTACATGGTACTGTTTATATTATTAATATGTTTAATGGTTTGTAATTCTTTTGGTAGACACACAGTTGGAAGAAGGAATTTTAAAAATCATTTAGGGTGGGCCGCAGTGGCTCAGCAGGCAAAGTTCTTGTCTGCCATGCCAGAAACCTGGGTTCGAGTCCTGGTGCCTGCCCATGCCAAAAAAAAAAAAAATCATTTAATGTTTTAAAACTGATGTGGTGATGATTGTACAACTATGTGATATATTGGGAGCCATGTATTGTATATTTTGGATTGAATGGTGTGTGAATATATGTCAATAATTACATTTAAAAAATCATTTAAAATTTATTTCGGTGGTAGATATTAGTTAACCAATCTATATTCAGAGAAGATGAATCCTTGTGTTACAATTTTGATATATCTGGTCCCTGAATTTCCCTAAGGTAAAATGAATACTCTTTGACACCCATGTAGCAGATCTTATAAGAATATGTGAGATTTTGTCTAATGAGTACTTTCAGTATTTCAGGTAGGTACTACAGAATTCATATTTATAAACACAGAAATGCTTTTAGTACTTGGTTTTCTTAAAGGAGGGATTGGGAAATGTCTAGCTGGAATTCAAGTTCAATGGTGGAGGAAATGGCCAAGAATGAAGAAATGAAAAAACTGTGCCAATACATAAGAAGCGGAATCAACAAAACTTTGGAACTAATGGACTGTGAGGGTAAAGAGGGGAGCCAAATATAGCTACAGCAGTGGACAGGCTGCGGAAAGACCGTGTTCAGAAACCTAGATGAGAAACAGACTTAGTGGAAGATGACGGAGTTTGGTTTTGGACATTCTGGGATGTCCCATTCTGTGGCTAGATTTTTGGCCACAGATAATGGAAAAACTGAGATGTCAAAAAGTGTATGGTGAGGTAGCCCAGCAATTTGGAGCAACAGGGAACTCATAACTCCCTGAAGTAGGAAAATAGCAAAAAGTGGCAGTGTTATTAGGAACCCAGAAACTGGAACTGTCTAGCAAACTAGAATCACAGTGGGGACTGCCTGAAGGAAGGTGGAGAGAATGACTATCTGATAGGAGATGGAGCCATAAAAAGATCCAACCGCCGCCAGAGACACTAAAGGAAGAGAGAGAAAAAGAAAAAACTGTCTTGGCTTTTCCCATTCCCACCAATCAATCTTCTGCTAGTGCCCCCCAGTGGCCGAATATACCTTAAGAAAAAGGGCAAAGAAGCCTTTAATACAAAGCAGAGAAGGGAAAGGCAAGAAACTTCTAAAGGGAATTTACCTAAAATTATTCTAAACTTCCAAAGGTAATTTTCCTGAGATGCTACATCTTTTTAATAATGCCTAAAAAAACTATCATTTATATGTGATGTTACCTCAAATCTGTGATTTAAATAAATGATCTTGTCTGCGACACTAACTCTAGAGAGCAGTGATAATGCAGAGATAGTAGTTGTAACAGCCCTAGCAAAACTGAGAGTTAAAGTTTAACACTAGATTATTATGCGAAAAACAAGAACACTAGAATCAGGGGATACAGAATCCAGGGGCATGGCAGCTAGTGCCCAACAGTGATGGCACCATCAGCAGCATCCTAAGTAGAACATTTTTTGACAGAATATTGGCTATGCCTTGTGTCTTGTGCTTTCTGCCTATTTTCTGAAACTTTTTTTCAGTATTTCTGACAGTTTTATGAATTTCTTTACTCTTAGAATCAGTTAGTTTCTGTTGTTTGCAATCAGTTACTCTAACTAGTTATAAACCAAGAAATCCAATGTCATGTGCCTTCACTATCTGAAGTCTTCTTTGATATTAGAATACTACAGTGAAACATTATTATCTTCTATTTACAAGTAGTACTTATTGATTTTATAAATTGCTCATTGGGAACAGTTAAGCTGACATGAGTACCTTTTCCAAAGTGAGAAGATTTATTTCAGACTGCAGACGGATTTCTGGTTTGTTGTTCTGCTGATCCTTGAAATACTGGAACTCTTTTTCCAAAATCTTATACTTATTTTCAGCATCATTAAGCTGTATTTTAAAAGAAGTGTTTACAGTCATTTAAAAACAATGACATTCAACTTTAATGTTGTCAGAATTAATCCAACTGAGTCATTTTTTTCTTATTCTAAAGAATGCTCATGGAAAATTCATAAGTACAATAAGGAAAATGAAGATTCCTAGTAATCCTAAAATCTTAGTAAATTAACTGCTTAACAACATTCAACTTTAACTGTATGAAATTTCTTATAAAACCAATATCATGAAAAAGTTTTGGTTAAATTTTAGAAGATTTAGAAATACAGATACTTTATACTTCTTTTAAGATACCACACTGAAGCTATACCAGACTATTATTCATGGAAAATAAAAATTAGCTTAATTTTAATGTAGTATTTGTTACTGTTCTTATAATTTGATACTATACAAACTTCATAATTTCAAATACTCTTACAACTTAATGTAATTTTAAACATTATTTGGTTCAACGCTTTTATATTTACAGTAAAAAAATTGAGGGTCAAAGAGCTAAATAATTCAGGTAGTGCCAAAGAGCTAACGAGCTGGTTAGCAGAAGCATGAATAGAATTCAGATCGTTTCATTTCCTACAATAATGCTCTAATGAAAGCATGTAATAATTCCGAAATTAAAAAATGGGGGGAGGGTAGACTACCTTGACAAACATTCTATTGTTTCCTTTAGAATAGTTTCAAACTACAAAAAGAAAAAGAGGTCAATTTTTTTTTTAATATGGGAATTTTTAAATCAAATGCAAATGAGCACTGTTAAAGATGCTTTCCAAAATCATATATCCATATTGCCAGCCACCATGAGATAAATGAATTATCACTTTCCTAAGATGTAAGACTTAACTAAATTTGTAGCAAAAATGGAACTTAAACCACCAATAAAAAAGGAATTCTTTTAAGACGACAAATACAAACAATTCTAATTGGGATTTATCTAGCAACATTAGGTAATGAAGTGTTCATACATGAAAGCTTTCCATATAACTGAAGTTTACAACTTTTAATATCCAAACTTTAATTTTTAAAGTTGAATTAAAATCTTTCTAAAATATGTCACTTTCCAATTTTAAATCAAAGGTTAGTACTTTCTTTACCACTCAGGAACATTATTACAAACCATTATTGTACTAGTTTGTAAAAAGCTCTAATAGGGCATGCTGGGCTCTTTTTCCTTAGCTATGTGGCTCAAAAGCTACAGTGATTTTTGAGTTCTGGTATTCTATATGTAGTCCTTAGATTCTGACATAAAAAAAGAAGATGCAACTTAAAGAATATTTGAGTCCTAGTGCAATAATTACGATTAATCACCCAAATCACTATCAATCTTATGACTTTGTAATCAACTATTACTTTCTCTTATTTCTAGAATGCAAATAAATTCTAAGGATAAGAAGATGACAGGTACTTTATCCAACCTGCTGCTGTAGTCGGTGTTTATCCTCTTCAAGCTGCTTGATCTTTAACCTTTCTAGCTCCACTTGGTGAACACAGTCTTGTTTAGCCCTACGGATAGCATCCTGGAGTTCTTGCAGGCTTCGCTCACGTTCTGATTGCAGTTCCTTTTTTTCTCTTTGAAGCTTAATGCAGGTGCAGGATTAGACGGCTGGGCTATTACAAGCTGCATTTTACTGTTCAATATTCTATTATCCTTAGATATGGACCAAATCCTACTGATTTATTTTCAGACCCTTTTCAGTTATTAGAGAGTTAATATTTACGTAAACTGAAATAATAAATTTTCCATCACTTAATACTAACATACAAAGTACATAAAAAAAATCCATATACAAATTATTTAAATTCAATTGAAAAGGCCTTCACCATTTAAAATCTTATTTTAATAAAGTCCACTTATTATGTAAGTACATATGCTCAAGTTTCTCATCTTTTAGAAACCTCTCATTCTCTATCTAATCACATAAGATGACAGGGCCTTTAGAATAGGAATAATACTGTATCTACATGTATTTAAGTTTAAACATCAAAACCAATTTAGAAACCCCAGAAAATACACAAAAATAATATTGGGGTGATTTACCAAGAAAATACTATGAAATACATTTTGGGTAGAGAAGGGACATATGAATTTAATGAGGAAGAAATTCTAATTAATCTGAAATGACTTATATAGAATTTTTTATCATTAGATTTTTTTTGGGGGGGGGAGCAGTGCATGGTCTGGGAATTGAACCTGGGTTTCCCACATGGAAGGTGAGCATTTATACTGAACCACCTATGTACCCAGAAATTTTTAAAAGCAGTTAAGGTTAAATTTAGTAAGGCCTAATAAGAATGTTAACTAGACATAGTACCAACATATGTTCTCATCTCTCCTGGGATCTAGATCTAATCTTTTCTTTTTTGCATGGGAAGGCACCATCATCATCAGTTCATGAATCGAACCTGGATCTGCAGCATGGTAGGCGAGAATCCTGCCACTAAACCACCATCGCACCGCCCTAGATCTAGTCTTTAATGGGCAAGAAAGATGGAGATTCACATCTCCTGAAAAACAAAATGAGGAATTTGGATCACTGAGCCTGGGCTACATTTTCTTTGACCAGGGAGTGCAGCCATCCACCCTTCCACACAAAGGGAAAAAGTTAGTCAAAAACTTCCACAATTGCAGAGGTCAGCCAAGGTTGGCTAAAACAGAGTTAACTACTTCAAACACAAATGCTTTCTACCTGTTCCTTACATTCTTAACATTAAAAAAAAAAAGCTTTGTCCAGTTTAACAGCAGTTTTCTCCATATTGTCTGAAAGACAATTTCCATGAAATATATTACATATGGAATATTTGTAACATATATATATATATATCTATATATATACATATATATGAAGTACCTCAGATTCTGCACTGGCAAGCTGCTGTTCTCGCTTTTCCAAATCAATGAGGGTTTTTTGAAGTTTTCCTTCTAATATAGTATATTCAGCCACCTAAAAGATAGTAAAAGAAAAGTTACCTTCTCTTCCCCCCAAACTCACAGCACATACAATTCAGACACCAAATATATCATTTCACTGAAACAGAGGTGCTGAGAATAGCAGTCATGAATTACATATACCTATTCAAATAGAAGTTTTTCCTACTGTAAGCTAAGGAAGGAAGTTCATCCAACTCTGCTTGGACATCTCTAATGATACTTAGTTCCTGACAAAATGATACTTAGTTTCCTGATGAAGCCCATTCTCTTACAGGACAGTCAGACTTCTAGTAAAATCTATGTTTAGTCAAAGCCTATCTCCTTAAAACCTGCCTCGTTCAATGCTCTAATATCTCTCGGAATTCCTTAGCTTACTCACTTAAGAACTCTCTCTCTCTCTGGAACTAGTTTTTGCCAGATCAACTAGTCAGTCACAATTCAGTCCTCTTAGTGGTTCAGATTTGACCCTATACTATAGCTCCAGTAACTGAGTTGCTGATCCCTTAAGCCAGAGTCCTTGCTGGAGGCCTTAGCCTAGTACCCCATTTCCTACAGGTTAGAGTTATGTTCTCTCAGACCAAGAGACCTAGCTGCTCAGCCTACCTCTTGGTTTTCAATCTTTCAATTGCGATTTATCATACTTTTATTAGGACTCTCCAAACCAATTTTTCCACCCTCCTCATTAAATAATCTCCAAGTCCCAGGCTGCTTTCTTATCACCCAATAAGGCCCTGATTTGATGCTCCATAAAATCTCACCCTTTAATCCTGGTTCTACTCTCGGAGTAAAAAAAAGAAGAAAAAAAAAATGTCCTCATGTATTTGAGCCTGGTGACAGCCATCACATCTCCCTCTTAGTTTTTTTCCCTCCACTACACGTTTCTTCAACTGTTATTCACATACTACGATTCTCACATCCTCTAATATCTTGGATTTAATCTAAAGCCTAGCTATTTTCTTTCCAGTCCTTTCAAAAATAAGGTATCCAGATGTGATATCATTGGTTCAAGGACCAAAGAACATATTGCCAAGGAATAGGGCACCACATGTCTATTATTTCAGGCTAAAATTGTGTTTGCTATTTGAGTATCCTAGTCATACTGTTTGTTAATATCAAAGAAAATTGCAAGTGGTTTTGATTTTGTTTTTAAACCTGGAATCACTATGTCCAATGTGTACTTGTCCAACTGACTATTTTAATCTGACTACAGAATTTGACACTTACCCATGGTAAAGTTCATTTTCATAATTTAGGCCCAGCATACCAACCAATCAAGGTCAATCTGCATATTGATTATATTAACTCTACGACCTAGTTTTGGTTCATCTGAAAATCTGCTAAGCATGCCTTTCATCCTTATCCAAATTACTAAAGATGTGTCAAATTCTGAGCACCACACTCAAAAAGCCATTTAGAAAGAGACAAGTGACCAGTACGGGCAAGGGAATATTCAAAACCTATGTTCTTCCTCTAGCAACTCAAACATCTGTGCTCCCCAGAGTTCTATTCGGATGTGCTCTCCCCTCAAGCTACATAACCTCCTTGGGCAATCTCATCTAACCACTATCACATGTACTAAGAACTCCCAAATTTATAGTACAATGTCAAATCTCCCTCCAGAGTTTCTGACCTATATACTGAAATATCTGCTGAACGTGTCCATATTCTCTATACACCTCACACTCAAAAATAAGAAAAAAAAACCCTGAAATTATAATCTTTTTTGTTGTAACAAATATTTATTGTATACCTAGTATATACTGGTAAAACAAAGATATGTAAAAACTATATTTGAGGGAAGAGAGCTTATAAACAAGTGAATATTAAATATGATAGTTAAATGCTATGAAGAAAATAAAACCAAGAGAACAACTAGAACCTCGGGCCAGAAGGAAAGAGCACCATTTTGGATATGGTGGTCAGAAAAGGCTTCATTGAAATTATTCTAAGCAGAGACCCAAAGTAGCTCTGGAAAAAAGAGAGTATTCAATAGATACTAAGGAGGGAGGCGGCTCAGTATGCTTGAGGAAAAACAAGGAGGTCAGCAGGATTGGCTCAGACTGAGTAAACACAACTGACAGAAGATGAGGTCAGAAAGGAAACTGGGGACGATCATACAAGGCTCATTGATTCTGACAAGGACGTTAACTTTTATTCTAAATGTGGTAAGCAGTATGGTGGACTCTGAGCAGAGGAATCTATACTCTTGCTTACTTTAAAGACCTCACTCTTGGATGGTATGAATGTAACAAGCTACAGAGGCAAGAAAAGGAGACAGGGCTACATAACAGTCCAGAAGAGAGACCATGACGGATCTAGGGAAGTCATGATGGAGGGGGTGGAAAATGGTTGGTTTCCAGAAATACATTCTGCATGTGAAGCTAACAAGACTTGCTCATGAATTAGACGTGGAATGACTTGGCTTGTAGCCTAAACAACTGAGTAAAAGGAATGGCCATTTCTTGAGGTAAGAATCAGTGGGATCAAAATTTATAGGAGATGGGGAGAAAAAGATAATTTTTTAGACATGTTAAATTTGAGACATTCAATTAGCAGTATAGAGCAGGCAGCCAAACAGCCAAGAGTAGAGTTCAGGTAAGACGTTAGGAATGGAGGAGAAAGACATAGATATCAAGTTGTATGTTTAATATGTTTAATTTCATGTACATAATGCCAAGAGAGTGGATGAGATCTCCTACGGCTCTCGCATGAAAACTGGGCAGGAGAGACCAGTGAGGACAGTAGAATACCAGCAGAGTATAGTAAAGGAAGCCCAGTAAACAAAACATATTTTAAAAAGGATGAGGGAGAGTTTTTTTGGTGAGAGAAACGTAATATGAAATAGTTATCCTAGAGAGTGAGAGAACGAATTGACTAGGGAAAGCAGCAGGATTGTAGGGCACCACCGAGGGACTGCTTTAAGGTTTGAGGTCTTAAAGCTCCTTGACATTAATTTTACCACTACTGATAATTTCAATCTTTCTTTTCTTTCACATAGATTATTGTTCCTGACTCGTTTCACATTCCTCTATTCCATCTACTATTCACTAATGAGAACCACTGCTCTAAAATGAAAATCTGATTATCTTTTTCCCCTATATAAAAATCATAATTTGGTTGCACAGGCAGTTCTGTGGTTAGAATGCCAGCCTTTCATGCGGGAGACCCAGGCTTGATTCCTGGACCATGTACCCCCCCACCCCCCCAAAATTCATAATTAATTATATCCATGACCAGAACCAGAAAAACTTAGGAAAAGTGCAAAGTACAATGTATTGAGATAAACTCATGACTGCACTTTGAGAGACTGAAGCATTCTTAGTTCTATTCACTACATTCCACAAAACGTGTCTTAACATCACATGGGTGCCTTAGCAAAAGTGTCTTTAAGGAATAGTTCTAAATGGGGTTTTCAATATCTATGTAAATATTTGAAAATAACTGTGATAACTAGTGCTAATTTACTGTTGACTGCATTCTAAATAAAATGAAGATAGTTAAAAGCTCAGGAATCATTTTGACATTCTGAGTTTTTAAAGGGTGAAAGTCTGTATACTTTGTATTGTATTGCTGTGTACCTGATATTTCTCTATTATTTAATTAATGGGACCAAGTTAAACGGGAAAAGCTTGAGAAGGTAGCTGGGCATATCGTACTGTCATGGGGATCAAGGTTGCTAGGGCTCAGCCTCAGCCTTGCGTGATCTTGAAGGAATCATTTCTCCTTTACTGGCCTTGGTTTCCCCATCTGAAAATAGTAGGTTGGATTAAGGAATCTCCAAGGCCCTTTCCAATTCTAAAATTATGTGATTGTTTTAGGCTGAGGTAATAATATTTAAGCTAAACTTCTCATACGGGAAAACTATAATATACTCTTTCGAGAGAGAAGGTTAGCCTTTTTGAGGTGCTAATAACATATTTAATTTATTGGATGTTACCTTAAAGCAGTTTAGCCACTTTCCATTTTAATGACTGTATTAATCATCCATAAACTGTATAGCATCCATTTCTGCAGAACTTGCTGTTTTGAGTACAAGAATAATTTTTAATGTCTTAATGACTGGTGCTGTTAACTTGAATAATTTCAGGAGGCATAACTGTGAATACAAGCTGTCAGAATCTATAGAGTTCGGTGGTTAGTTTTTATTGGAGATTCAGCTCTTAAAAAGCAACATGCAAACCGAGACAAATTTATGTTTCAAACTACTGCATATAAAACTTTCAGTTGTGTCAAAGGATTCTGTAGAATGGGATAGGATGGGTTTTGTCTTGGTTTTGTTTTGGTAGAACCAGAAATCAATATGCTATCTTAGAGGATAAAACTTGCACCAAAATACTTACATACTCTCATTTCAAGCCACAAGTCAAACATTTTTTCCCTCTCATAAGCAGGCCTGAGTTATTTTTCATTACTTTTTTGATGAAATTCTTGTTCAATTTTTATATACGTAATTGTTATTTGGCCCATTTTAAGTCTTTCTAAAAAATGTATTGCCATCCTTTAAAATCTGATCTATTTTAGTTCCCATAAAAGTCTGTTCAGAAGGAGGGAATCAGCTGCACATTTTGCACCCCATAAACCCTACCTAAGATGTTTGTTTACAGGTGTGTTCCATTTTAGCAAACGTTTCAATCCTTAGTGTATATGCTGCATATAAATAAATGTGTCCTGAGGGGAAAAAAATAAAGAAAAAAATCTTAATTAAAATAAATTTATCAAAGTTTTACCTTTCTGAAACAGGGTTTGTCATCTGAACTACAGTACACAGGAAATGATTTCAGTGATTATTTTCTCCATCTTATTCCAAAATGGTACATAATTTGTACCATTCTAAATGTAGAGAAGAAAGTTAATTAATTACAAACAATGGATGCCTTGGGACATTAGAGTTTAAGTCTCTCAGGAAGACCTGACTGAGAAAGTCTATAGGATCAAGTCTAAACTCCTCAAAATGGAATACAAATACATTTCATTCCATTTTGACTCATCAACCTCTCTTACCTCTTTTCTTGAAGCTTAATGTTTCCTCCTCTCTTCTCATACTGAACTATATGCAATTTTCTTACAGCAACACCCTATATCAAACTTCTCTGCCTTTTTTCAAGATGCTCTCTGTGTTTGGAATGCCCTATGGTCCACTGGCAATGTCTACTAACCTTCATCAAAGTAAAAGCATGATTTTACCTATGAAACACTTCTTCATGCTCCCTTATGTAGAAATGATATCATCTTCCTTCTTTGCCTAAATGATAGCAATATTCAGCAATCTAATGGCAGTCATACAGAAGATAGAATATTTTCTCAGCCGCCCCAGAGAGTTGAACAAGATCCAAAATGTTCTAATTATACACTACTTTCAGATAAATCCATTAGTTAACAATTATTGGATTTAGCACAATCATATGTACATCCAGGTTATCATAAAAAGCAAACCAGAAAAAAAGGAAAAACTGATTCCCAAAGAAAAAGCTTGGTGTAGCTGCAAATATTTTACCACACCCTAGAAACCCCAAATGAGTGTTATAACTAATTCAAGGTTTCTTGAGGAAAAATTTACATATAATTCAAGAGGATGAACTATTTTATCTCCAGAGAAACAACCTCTTTTTGTGGTAACAGAATAATCCCTCCAAGATGGTCTCAAAAGAGGACCAAAATAGAATAATTGCTAGATTACAAAAACCAAATCAACTACATTTACGTGCATATTGTATAATTTATTTACTATTTCAGAACACTAATATGTTATATTTGAGTTCTAATGATATAATTTATCCACTATAGACTAGTACACCATTAAACTAGTTCACCATTTCACAGTGAATTGATGAGCTATTAATATTAACTACCATTAGTTTGAAGGAAGGGCAAAAGCTCATCTTTATAAGTGGGTGAGTTTTAGTTTATTATTAACTCATTATTTGTGCAAAACAGCATAATACATTTAAATGATTGAATAAAGTAAATTATCAGTAAGGCTTAGATACTATGGACAAAAAATACAATAATTCTCAGGGCATTCATTTTTAAGATTTCATCATACTGAGGAAATATTTTTCTTTCTCCCCATCAACTGGATTTTAGAGGCTTATAAAAATGTTTAAAACCAATTACACCTGCTAGCACACCCTAGTTCACAATATTCTTTGAAGACAGGAGACCCAAATATAAACAAGTTGAAGTATTTAGTCTCAAAATGTACTTAGGGTGAAAGAAAATGTCAAACTCAAATTTACCTTTTCAACATGACTAATTCAAATAAATAGCTCAGACAATTATTAGGCAGACATCATATTCTGTTTTCTGACTAGAGTTGTTAACAAGGCAAGAACTAATTAATTCAAGCTGAAATGGCGGAGGACACTATAGACATGTAAACCAACTAAATGTTTTCAACTGAAAATATCTACCAAAATGACAACCAATCAAAAATTACTTGGTGAGTTTTTTTGCCCCATTACATTAAAACTGATTATGTGTGTGTGCAACAGAAAGTTCAAATTTGGATGTCATAGTTCTAATAACTCTAACTTTTCAAATTTTTTCATGATTTGAATTTTGTAAACCTCAACACTGAAAAACTGATCAACAGAATGAAACAGTGACTCAAGGAGCACGCCATCTTGTCTTAAAGGCTACATGAAATATCTGAAAATTAAACTATTTCCTAGCTCTCTCAGAGTCAATTAATATGTAAGATACTTGAGAACTATGATTACTTAATATAAAAGTCATTTCTAAGTATACTAAAATTATCCTAATGCTTAAAGATGTGTGAGATCTTCCAATTACTGCAAGTTATTATCTCAACATTTCTTAAAAATTGAGGCTTTAAAGTAGGTGTGTTATCTTTTCTTTTATTTTTAAGCTCACTGGTCATTCAAATTTTTAATAACTGAGAAGTTTTGACTTTAAAATAATCATTTCAGTTAAGGCCTGGGAGGCTTCTGTTTCCACCCCTAAAAGATTAACTGCCCTTGTGCCATAAACAGAAACTGGACAACATATATGGAACAATTTTTCTCAGACATTGGAGAACAGGAAGCACAGGACCATGACTCTTGAAAGATGGGAAACAAATGAGGTAAGCCCTACAATAGCTCTAGCTTACTGTCTGGTGGCAGTTTCCAGATTGTATTTCAGGAAAAAGGAACCTAAAAAGAACCTAGCAATCTTGCTGAGTTCTGAGGAAACAGAATGGAGATTGGAGGGAATGAGGAATAGCTGGAAATGTGAGTGAGCACAGTAGAGAAGAGAGAAATGAACAGTGGGCCTCTCAAATTTTAGGCTAAATGCTGAATATGTATACCTGAGGAGAAACTCCAGAAGTCTAAGGAAATTACCTCTTGGAAAGCAATAGGTCAAACAATTTCCAGTGGTCATACAGGGCTAAGAATATTCCCACCACATTCCCACCAATCAGAGTAGAGAAAACTTGTGATGCACCAGTATTAGAGTCCTCAGGAGAGTACTACCAAATGGCCCAACACTAAAGGATGCTTTGAATTCACCTAAAAAAAGCTCAGAAGGATCAAACTCATCCCAAGTAACTTAACCACATAGAATAGAACACAATACTCATGATTATTTCTGGATTTTGAGAAGCTGTTTAATGTTTGTATAACCTGGTATTTTAGAGATAAGAACAAAGTCTATCAGGTCAGGATTAAGGAAATTCAGAATACAGGGGTAAGGAAGACATTGTATTTTAGCACACTACTCTTTTTAAGACCAAAGGAAAAAGGGTTTATTTTGTCCAGAACCTAAATTTTCTGTAATTCAACCTGTCTAGATAGATTATTTAAACAATCCAAACACAGGGAGCCCAGAATAAGAATGAGGGACTTTAATCCTATATAGCCTAATGTAATGCCTGAATAGAGCCCAGAGTATGTTGAACAGATAATCAAAAAGTACTGGCAAAGCCTCTTGATGTATAAGAGAAAAACTATGAAACTATTAAACTTTACCAATGGAGAAACACCAGACACTCTGACAAACATTAAGGATACCCAAATCAATAGGCCAAATCCTTGATCTTGAGACTTGCTCTCATGAAGCTTATGGACATAGGGGAGAAGGTTAGCCTACCTGTAGGAATGCCTAAGTCATGTCCGGAAGACCTCTTTTGTTGTTCAGATGCAGCCTCACTCTCGTTAAGCCCAACCTTGCAAGTGAAATTATTGCTCTCCCTGCTATGTAGGACAACATCCAGGGGTGAAAGTCTCCCTGACGGTGTGGAAGATAACTTCCAGGGATGAGCCTGGCCCTGGCACCATGGGATCAACAATGCCATCTTGACCAAAAGGGGAAAAGAAGTATAACAAATAAGGAGTCAGTGGCTGAAAGAGTTCAAATAGGGTCAAGAGGGTGCTCTGGAGGTCACTCTTACACACAACCTTCAGTTAGACATAGCTACCTACCATAACTTGTCAAACCTCAACCAAACCTATTTCTGCCAATCCCAAGGAATGCCTAGGGTAACTTTTCAGAAACCTACAACCTCCAGATGAGTTCCTAGACCAGATATGTTCTGAAATGAAGAGGGGCCAGCCTCTCTAAAACATCAACTAGTTCCATCCCCCATCTCATATTATCGACAGGCCCTTCCAACATGAAAAAGTTAGAATGGGCATAGCCGAATACCCCTAAAGAGTTGGAGAAGGATGGTGATGGTAGAGTTATACAAAGAAAGGTAGTTTAACAAATGAGCATGATTGCTGAAACATTATATTGATATATCTTTTAATCCCCAGTATCTGGGAGCAGCTAGTAGTAAAAACCTAAAAATGTGGAATTGTAACCCATACCAAACTCTGAAATCTGTTCTACAACTAATTCTTGTGATGTGCTCTGAAATTTATTGTTTTGTATATATGTTATTTTTCACAAAAAAATCAATTGTGATGATAAAAAATAAAAATAAATAAGTAAATAAAAACCCAATACTTTTTAAAGGAATATAACAAAACCTACCCATCAACAACATGAAATTACAATGTCTGGCATCTAATAAAAATTATGAGGCATGCAATAAAGCAGAAAAATAACTTATGCAACAAAGCGGAAAAATAACCTATGACCAGGATAAACAAAACAGGCAATAGAAACTCAGACCTAGAAATTACACAAATGATGGAATTAGCAGATAAGCTATTACAAAAATGTTTCAAATACTCAAGAATGAAGAAGAAACCAGGAAGATGGTGAAGAGGCAATTGGAGGATGTAAAAAGACCCAAATGGACCTTGAGAGATGAAAAATAAAGTATCAGAAATGAAAAATTATGTTGGATGTGATTAATGGCAAATCAGGCCTTTCAGAAGAAAAGATCAGTGAACCACAAGTCACAGCAATAGACACTAACCACAGGAAACTAAATACAGAGTGGCCTTAGGATCTGGCAGTTCTGCTACTCTGTATGCACCCAGAAGACCTGAGAGCAGGGACACAAACAGGCATTTTCACACCAATGCTCATAGTGGCATTATTTACAGTTGCCAAAGATGGAAACAATCCAAGTGTCCATCAACCGACGAACACATAAACAAAACATGGTATATAAATACCATGTAATATTATTCAGGAATAAGAAGGAAAGAAGTCTTGAAGCACATGACGACATGGATGAACCTTAAAGACATGTTGAGTGAAATAAGTCAGACACAAAAGGACAAATATTGTATGATTTCACTAATATAAACTATAATGTGTAAACTCATAGACATAAAATCTAGAATATAGGTTTACGAGCAAATAGAATGAGGATAGAGAACGGGGAGCGGCTGTTTAACGTGTTCAAAATTTTTAATGAGGTTGAATTTAAATGTTTAGAAATGGATAGAGGTGATGGCAGCACATTATTAACAGTGCTGAATTGTGTGTGAATGTGGTAGAAAGGGTAAGTTTAGAGTCGTGTCATGAGAAGGAAAGCTAGTCATGGGACTGTATGACATAGTGAACTTTATCGCGGATGACAACTGTGATTAAAAGTACAAATACTTAAAAATTCTTTCATGAACTGGAACAAATGTACTACACTATTACAGAAAGTTAATGATAGTGTGGTATAAGGTGAAAATGCACCTACTTGCAAACTATGGACTTTAATTAACAGTAATATCTTAATACTTTTTCATCAACAGTAACATAGGCACCACACCAATAGTAGGGGTCAATAATAGCGGGCAGGGGATAGTTTCAGTTTTCTTTACTTAGTTATTTAAGTATTTTTTTGAATAATGAAAATGTTCTAAAATCGATTGTGGTAATGAAAGCCCAACTATGTGATGATATTGTGAGCCACTGATTGAATACTTTGGATGGACTGTATGGTGTGTGCGAATGTATCTCAATAAAACCGCTTTAAAATAATTTTGTTTAAAGCAAAAATAATATTTAGTGTATAACAAATATTTAGTGTATACAAATAAAATAAATGGCAATAATAACACAAAGGATAGAAGTGGGAAAACAGAAGGATATTGTTATAAAGTCCTTACACTATATGTGAAGTGGTAAAATATTATTTGCAGGTAGATTGTGATAAGTTAAGTATGTATACTGTAAACCCTACAGCAACCACTAAAAAATACAGAGACATAGCTAATAAGGGAAGTATAGAAAAAAATGGAATCATAAAAATTCCCAATCCAAGAGAAAGCAAGAAATGAGAAAAAAGGGAAGAATAAACATGACAAATAGAAATACAAGATAGATTTAAACCCAACCATATCAATAATTAAATTAAATGTAAATGGTCTAAAGTCAAAGACTTAAAATAACTTTATAGTATTACTTAGTCTGGTACAGCAAACCACACTGGCATTGTTCTATCTCCCATTTATAGTTAGACCCTCATTAATCAATAACATGATAGCATTTTTAAAGTTATAAATCTGGAAGACTTGAAGGCAAGTCTAATTGTCACGGTTGTTTTATTCAATAACTTTAGTGTAAAACACAAATACTGACTTCTTGCTTTCTGGAATAAAATCAGATAATCTCATCTTATTATTATTATTTATTTATTTATTTATTTATTGCATGGACAGGCACTGGGAAATGAACATGGGTCTCCAGCATGGCAGGCGAGAACTCTGCTGAGCCACCATGGTGGCCCTCATCTTATTATTCTTAAAGATGTGATTTAATTTTTGAAAACAGCTTTTAAGTTTTTGAGGCTTTTTAGTAACTTACACCTTACAATTCTTAAATATATACTTAATTGTGCTATTTTCTTTTTCAGATAGAGGTAGAATTTTTCTCTGGAGTATTCTTTTTTTTATGTCTGAATATACTTATATAGTTTTTTAAATTGGTAATATATTTGCATAGCTCAAAATCCAAAACGTACAAAACAGTTTACAGTGAAAAGGCTCCCTCCACCCCTGATCTATCCATTCTTTTATCCATACCAACATATAACCACTATTACCAGCTTTTCTATTCTTCCAAAGATTTCCTTCAATGCATATAAAAGTTACTATCATTAATATTCTTCCCCTGACTCCCTCAATTTCTACACAAATTATTACCTTTTTCTTTACTAATGATTCTCTCTCTCGGTCCCTTTTCTTCCATTCCTCTGCAAGAGCTTGCATATGAGCCAGTTCTTTCTGCTTTAGCTATGAAAGGAAGAAAAAACAAAGTCACAACAAAAAGACCCTACACACTCCAAATAAACTGATCGTTTTTTTTCAGTTAACGCATACTGATCCCTGGTACATTTCTTCAGGAATTCCTTAGTATTTTTCGAAAAAAAAAAAAAAGTTTACCTAAGGTAGGCAATAGCCATATAAGTACTACCCAGGAGAGGAGCATAAAGCAGACAGTGAGCTGTTTTCTAACTCTCTTTGAAGACCAATAATGCCAGATTCCAGGAGGGTCCTCTGAATGAAGGCTTGAGATTAAAAGATATCTTCAAGTCAAACTCTGAATTCTAGACTTCATTCCTAACTCTGCCCAAGAATCCTGGACAAAGCTTAGAGGAATCATTCTGAGTGGCTCTTGCCAAATTGCCACATTTTGAGTATTTTTTTAATCATGACTTTTTCTTTAAGAGTAAAAATTCTTCATATTCAGAAGGACTATATAGGGTACTCATGAGACACAGCCTGCTATGGAGTAGGAAAATAGACTAAATGACCAAAATCAGATTTTTACAGTAATATTTAAAAAGTAACCTGGTTTTCAAAAATATCTTCTTGCATTTCTTTCCACATTTCCAGCTCAAGTGCTGCTTTGTATTCTAAGGTTTCACGAGGCTCTGTCTGGATTTCTGAAGTACAGAGTGCTGGAGGAAGAGAAGATGGCTTCTGTGGTACAGCAGATAAACTCTAAGGTATAAATTTAAAAGATTATTAAAATAAATAGGGGGTGCAAGGGTAGTTCAGTGGTAGAATTCTCACCCACCATGCAGGACAGTCAGGTTCAATTCCCAGTCCATGCATTTCCCCCAAAAACAAATAAACAAAATGAAGAAACAAACAAACAAAACTTCAACAAATGGTGCTGCAATAACGGCAAACTGACATGGAAAAATAATGAAATGTGACCCTACCATACAGCATATTAAAAAAATACAAGTATACATACACATGCACACCAGATCCTTTTGAAATGAAAAACTGATATCGTATTATATATACCTGAGAAGAATCAGAGACAAAAATTTCACGCATTTTTACTAGTCCATAATCTTCTAGAGTCATCGTGTAAGAAAGATCTACTATTCTATTATTTGACCTATAAATGAAACAAAAATTATCGTAAAATTCATGGAACCATGCTGACATTATTTTTAGTTTCTATAAGCTACAAGAACTTCCATATACATGATTTTCTCTTATCACAGACACCCTATGAGCTACATACCGTGTATTTACTACAAAATGACCTATTATAACCGTAGATTTGGAAAAATAAAAAAATACAAAGACATTTTAAATTTCACTGTCCACAGGCAAGCAGCACTGATAATATTGTTTTATTTCCTTCTTCTCTGTTCTTCATAAATGTAAATATTCATGCATACCCAATACTGTGATCACAAAATTTTGACCTTTTATCCCAGTTATACTGGGAGCACTTTTTTATGTCATAATTATTCATTAAAAAACATGATTTTTAATGCCTATAAAACACAACAATAAATATACACAGTAAAATATATCTAACAATTATCTTACTCTTGATCATATACAATATTTTGAATTATTTTTCTACTTTTTGATTGGATAAACACACTCATACATAAACCTTTTACTAGATATGAGCACTACCTTATGGTAACTACAAAGATAGTTGGCTATATATTTTTATCATTGTGAGCACTCTTTTATCAAAAACTACATGTGGCATTCATCATTAAACAAATAAAAACAAGTAAAAATATCTGGGTAGAATAAACTCTTGGCCACAACAAAAAGAAACAAACAAACACGGTTTCATCTAAATCATATATATTCCATAAACCCTCAGTCAAACATAACTTTAATGAATGGATGCCACACAATTAGAACTAACTACTGAGTTTTCTTCTCCTAATCTCACAGGTTTTGAAGAAATGAATAAAGTAAAATGAAGCACTACCACTTCTGAGAGAAATTCCTGGATATATTCTAATTCACTAAGGTAAATTTCCTAAAACTTCTCTGTCTACAATTCCAGGGTAATAAAAGTTAATATTCAGAACAGACACTATTAAAAGAGCTTCAATTATAAGTGATTTATTCATTATATTTTATCTAGAAAAAAGATCACTGATTTTTAGGATGATTAATAATAATCAGAGTTGAAATAAAAAGAATTTCAGTTAATCAAAATATGATTCTCTAAAAATCCCAATCCCAGATCTTCCAAATAAATAGAAGTTTGACTAAATTCTTCAGTTTCTCAAAGTAGCTATCAGTGGGCAAGAGTAAGGGAAGAAATTTCAATAATAATAACTTTTAAATTTCACATTTTTACAGAAGATTTTCTTTCACATTATTATGCTTTTAAAAATAAAGGTACTGAATCTATTCAGAGGACATGACGGCAAGGACACAAATGGACATTAGTACACCAATACTTATTGCAGCACTATTTACAACTGCCAAGAGATGGAAACAGCCCAAATGTCCATCAACAGACGAGTGGCTAAACAAGCTCTAGTATGTACATACGATGGAATATTATGCAGCTGTAACACAGAATGAAGTCATGAAGCATGTTAACAGTGTGGCTGGACCTTGAGGCCATTATGCTGAGATTAGCCAGAAACAAAAGGACACATACTGTATGGTCTCACTGATATGAACTAACATTAATGAGTGAACTTGGAGAATTTCAGTTAAGAACAGAGGTTATCAGGAGATAGAAATAAGGGAGAGACTGGGTAATTGGAGCTGAAGGGATACAGATTGTGCAAAAGGACTGATTGTAAAAATTCAGAAATGGATAGCACAATACTACCTGATGGTAGCACAATAATGTAAGTACACTGAATGAAGCTGAATGTGAGAATGACAGAGGGAGGAGGGCTGGGGGCACATATGAAACCAAAAGGAAAAATAGACGATAAAGACTGAGATGGTATAATCTAGGAATGCCTAAATTGTACAATGATAGTAACTAAACATACAGATTAAAAAATGCTTCTGCATGAGGAAAAACAAAGGAATGTCAATATTGCAGGGTGCTGAAAATAGATAGTCATTCATATTTTAAAAATTCAACTTCTGTATAAGACTAAAGCAAGAAATGTTTATTTGGTTCAAAATTTATATTTTGACTAGTGCATTTCCTAATTTAACTTATATGGACAGTTTAACTGAACACCGTAAGTACATGGAACCTTGAATAGGGCATGAGATTTCATAGGTTTGTCCAGGATAATGTGATGCCCCGATAAATCACAGAGAGATCTGAACAGTGAATAAAGACATATTTACAAAGTTCCCTTGGGGAAATGGAGAGAAAGGGGGAAAATTCAAATTCCTCATTTGGAGAATTCCTGATATTCTCACAAGCAGTGAGGACAACCAAATCAACAGGCCAAGCCCTCAATCTTGGGGTTTGTTCCTGTAAAACTTATCCCCTCAAAGGATAGGTCAAGCCTACTTAAAATTAGTCCTCAGAGTCACCCCCAGAGAACCTCTTCTGTTGCTCAGATGTGGCCGTTCTCTCTCTCAGCCAACATGGCAAGCAAACTCACTGCCCACCCCATCTTTATGTGGGACACGACTCCCAGGATGTAAATTTCCCTGGTAATGTGGAACAGAAATCCTAGAATGAGCTGGGACACAGCATCAAGGGATTGAGAAAATGTTCTTGATTGAAAGGGGGAAGAGAGAAATGAAACAAAATAAAGTGTCAATGGCTGAGAGATTTCAAACAGAGTCGAGAGGTTATCCTGGAGGTTATTCTTACGCTTTATACAGATATCCCCTTTTTAATTTATGGTGTGTTACAGTGGCTAGAGGGAAGTGCCTGAAACTGCAGAGCTGTGTTCCAGATGTTTCTTGAAGATGACTGTATAATGATATAGCTTTCACAATATGACTATATGATTGTGAAAACCTTGTGTCTGATGCTCCTTTTATCTATGATATGGACAAATGAGTAAAAAAATATGGATAAAAATAAACAACAGGGGAACAAAGGTTAAAATTAATTGAGTAGATTGAAATACTAGTGTACAATGAAAGGTAGTGGTAGGAGGTATGGAATGTATGAGTTTTTCCTTTTTTTTCTTTCTTTTTCTGGAGAGATGCAAATGTTCAAAATAATGATCATGGTGATGAATACACAACTATGTGATGATACTTTGACCCACTGATTGTAATCATGTCAAGAATGTTTGTATGTCAAGAATGACTGTAGGTCAAGAATGCTGGTAAGTCGGTTCACTGTTTATAATAAAAATATTTAAAAATAAATAAATAAAGGTACCAAGGTGCAAAGGTAGTTCAGTGATAGAACTCTCACCTGCCATGCAGGAGACCTGGGTTTAATTCCCGGTCCATGCATTTCCCCCAAAAAACAAACAAAAAATTCAACAAATGGTGCTGCAGTAAGGGGATACTCACATGGAAAAATAATGAAATGTGACCCCCACCATAAAGCATACAAAAAATAATAATAATAAAGGTACCTGAAATACAGTTTTAAACTCAATTAAAATTTTTAGAGTTAAATTTAAAAAGATAATTCAGCAAATGTATGCCTAAAATATGTGAAAATGAAGTTTTTCTCTCTGGCTATGAATTTGGGGCAAAAGAACAGCCCTTACTGCTATATATTTGTAACATTCTCAGACTTCAGAGTTGAGGCAGAAGTTCAATCTTTTTTTTCAAGTAGAAAAAGTCACATCCATTTCCAATGCAAAATAACAGCACACATTATAAACTTAACCATGAATTACCAAATGGAAAAAACAGATCTTGAATTTAAGACTATCAGGCTACGTACAAATCAGGAAGGGAAAAAGAAAAGGTTAACAGTCTGATTAAGTACTAGAATATTAGAATAGCGCAGACTCTACTTTTTGAGGGTAAAATGGATTTCAAAGTTAAAGAGCAAACTGAATTTAAAAATAGCCCCCACAGGTTGCAGAAGAAAGATCAGAAAAAAAGACATGAAAAGATAAGGATATGGTTAGTTAACCCAAATCACTAGATCAATAAAAAGCAAAGATCGGTTTTGTGAAATGTATTACCCTTGCGTTGCTGTAACAGGCACGCTTTCACTGTAAGTTTGACGCCAACACTGTTCACCATTAGCACCTAAAAAGCGGGTTTTTTCTGCAGACAAGATGTTAGAAAGCTGGATTCTTGCAATTCCCAGAAGTAAATCTTTACTCATTTTATCCTTGTGCCATAATTCAACCAGCAACGGAATCCTAAAGAAGAGAGAAAAGTGTTCAGATCTATCAACTCTAAACTAAATTCTTTCCTGAACTGAAATCTTCGAATTCCCTTAAATGTAGCAAAGATGTTTTTGCTACCTAGAATATCATAAAACACAATTGTTAAAGGCTCAATTTTACAAGTAACAAATATGAAATTCTATTTTCATGCAATAAAGAAACCTTTCAAATAATATTATTCCCATTTTTTGGTGAGATAATTGTTCCTCTTCATCTTTTCTTTTATACAATAAGACAAATTTGAATTGTAGGGTGCTCGGGTGGTTCAGTGATAGAAGGCTCACCTTCCATACGTGAGACCCAAATTTGATTCCTGGACCATGCACCCTCGCCCCCCCCCAAAAATTTGAATTGTAATCCTCCGAGAAAGTAAGGAGACATTTCACAGATCTCATTCCCCTTCACAAATCCATTGAAGGTAACTGAATTAACACCTCCAATTTAGAGATAAGACAGAAAAAGGAGATAATACATTTGAGTCATTCAGACACTAAACAATAAAAATATTTAGTTCTTATGTATCAACATATATATTAGGGAATATCTTCATATACACTAGGGAAAGGCAAGAATACTTTCAAAGCTCCCTTACTATGCACAGATTCTGTTTTGTTTTGTCTTTTTTTTTCCCCCACAAAGTTCATATATCCACATTCAGGCAAATAAGATATGAAAATCTCCAAAAAGCCTTTATAACCATATAAAACTACATAGTAGAAACACAAATGTCACAGACTTTATTAGTAGATTTGTTTCTTGATTCTCAAATACATAAACTGGTTTGGATTTAAATCTATATAATCTCTTTTTAAATTTAAACCTCTTTTTAGTACATACAAATTTTTAAGAGTTGTGACTTAAGAAAACAATATCGTACACACAGTGTATACATAACCTTAAGAAGGTATCTTGCAGCTGATGAGGCATAGTTGCGAAATCAAATGCACAGTAAGACTGGGGAAGAAAAACTTCCATGTTTTTCCGAACTTCCACAGGAGGATTAGTCATAATAGGAGCTGCACTTCCGAAGAATGGATATGAGTATCTAGAATGTATGAATAATAAAATCTTACAATATGGTTCACAGACGAGATTCATACTCTGATAAAAAAAATATAATTTGAGCATTAAGAATAAACAGAATTTTGGGCGGGCCATGGTGGCTCAGCAGGTGGAGTTCTTGCCTGCCATGCCGGAGACCGGGGTTCGGTTCCCAGTGCCTGCCCATGGGGAAAAAAAAAACCAAAAATAAAAAAAAAAGAATAAACAGAATTTTAAAAATAGATAAATGGCAGAATATATTATGTTTTCATCAACTTTCAAGTTATACCAATATTTTCAGTGGTGATACAAAAACTTTTGTTTTCATTTTAAGTAGTCAAATCCGTCAATTTGTTCTTTTATAGTTTTTGTGTTTTGAGTCTTCCCCAAAAAAGGCCTTCCTCAAATATAAAGATAGTGCATTTATTTCTAGTACTCCTATTACTTTTTTTATGTTTAGACTAGGGTGAGCAAATCATAAAGCTCTTATACTAACCTTTATACTCAAGACTAACAATATTAGACAAGAAATACGAGAGATTTGCCTTAATTCTTGTGATGGTTTGAAGCTTTACGGACCCCAGATTATGCTCTTAAAGTTAAATCCATTCCTGTGGGTACAGACCTATAGTGGGTGGAACCATTTGGTTAGGTTAAGTTGAAGCATGCTCCAGGTAGGTCTTAATTCTTTTATTAGAGTCCTTCATAAGAGAACAAAATTCAAAGAGAATGACATGAACACAGAAAGACACAGAAACTCAGAAAGAAAACCATGGAAGCCAGACACGGAAAGCAACAAAGCCTATAAAGGTAGAGACCAGGAGATTCTACCCATGTGCCTTGCCACGTGACAGAGGAGTCCAAGATTGTTGGACAGACTCTCCTCAGTCTTCAGGGAGAACGCACTGTCTGTTGAAGTCTTGATTTGGACATTTTCATGGCCTCAAAATTGGAAGCTTAAAAGTGAATAAATTCCCATTGTAAAACCTAACCTAGTTCTGGTATACTGCATTTTGGCAGCTTTACCAAACTAAAACCACCTTGAAAATAAAAGTTAAAGAAATTATACAAACAATGCCTGATTTGCAGAGCACTAGTTCCCAAAGTTGTTTTACAAATAATCTTTCAATGTTCCTCTGCGAAAGGAGAATTCTGGTATTCTGAAGGCAATGATACCCAATCAGAAAGAGATGGTTGTGTTGATACATTCCAAGTAAGATGGAGCTGTCATGTTTAAGAGTTCCTTGAGGTCACTGGCCCTAACTTTTTCATCTTTGCACTCCAAAGAACAAGGAGTTTCTGACATATATAAACACTCAAAAATATTTGAGGAATTTAATAGTTAAGCCTAGTTTCCTTTGCACAATAGTGTCCTGAACTTTTATAAGTTAAAAAATCCTTTATCGACTCCTAAAAGATGCACTCATGGTAATGTGTCTGAACAGAGAAAAAGGATGAAAGTGACTCAAATGTATTATGTGTGAATCAAAAAGTGACAAAAGGCAATTTCTTCCTTTCATCATAAAAATCACATCAGATTAAACAGAAGAATGCCTAACTACACATGAACTTTATATTTAAAACCACATATAAAGGCACCATAGTGCTCACTTAAATTTCATCCTGTATCTTGCTATTCATATACAAAAACTATAATTTAAACCACAGCCATAAAACTTGCTTTTTCTAGAAGAACCATTCGTATTTACCCAGTTCCTAAATAATCATACAGCCATCGAAATCAAGGCATTTCAGAGTTCATGCCCTAGAATTTCAAACAGTACCACCCAAGCACAGGATAGTGACTGAAAATAGCAACAACAACAAAAAACCCAATAACAATCAAGAAGATTAAATAAGGTCACTACAGATTAAACTTTTTCAAACACCAATGCTACCTCAGGAATTCCACTATATACCTGAAAACTATAATTTCATAACAATACAGAGCATGACAGCATAAAATTCATCTAACTAAAGTTAAATGACCTTTTTTAAAAATGCCTTAAAACAAATCGAAGACAGAAGCAGTTTTTATCATGAAGAGAATTCTCTGCAGAGTATTAAACGGATCATAACTATTTATTTTCTCTGTTTACCATATTCTTTTCCCCTTTTCTTTGCCAGATGAACTGCTAGCTTCCCTCATATACTGACTTATTTCTGAACTTGTCTCCCTCACTAGGCTGAGTTCTAAGCTTATGTGCCTCGTGTACTTCATATAAAGCATGCTGGTGGCATAACGTAGGTTTTAGTGATTATACAAATGGCCCTATGACAAGAAAGAAACACAAAAACCAAACATCATTGCTTTTTAAGTGGGCTTGTCCAGGGCTTTCCCCTCCCAGCATTTAATCTCAGATCATCTTCCCGAGGTTTCAGGGCTTCTCTGTGTCCAGCTTCCTGTCTAGGTATCCTCAGATCAGACTCCTCGGAAGCAGTGAAAGAGAGACCACAGTTAAAAAACAGAGGGAGAAAAGATAAAACCCTTAGTAGAGATTAAGTGATAATAATCCTGCTTCTAAAATTAATTTTAAGAGATGTTACACAAACCCTTTGAAAAATGCTATGCCTATGAGAAAATCTTATTATTTTTAAAGTTTTCAATTCTAATAGTAATATTTCAGCAATGATTCTCAACCTCCAAAATGAGGTAACAGGCAGAATTCAATTTGAGATGGAAAGATTTCCATTCAATGCATTCAGAATCATTGATTCTGTCGATTATTCACACCGAAGCTTGGAGGATTTTGAAAATAATGAGATAGGGAATCAAAGAATTGATAAATCAGATGCAAGCATAAGTTGATTTATGCATTTGAAAGGCAGGAATGCCTCAAATAACAGCAGGAAGCAAGTTCTAACTGCTGAGACTCTCAGTAATGGCAATCCAAGAAGGCAGAAAGATTTTCTAACTTTAATCACAGAAAGACCAGGAACTTTATTTCAAATGCCAATCCTTGCTCCAATGAAATTTATAAGAAGGAGGAAGCTAGATACCCTCAACTAAAACAGAGTACTGAGTTAAATTTAATTTATAGTTCAGCACAAAAGTCTATAGTAATGTAACATTACCAAAAGCAAACTACTGGGTGGGCCACAGTGGCCCAGCAGGCACAGTTCTCGCCCGCCATGATGGAGACCCAGGTTCGATTCCCAGTGCCTGCCCAGGTGGAAAAAAATAAAAAAAAGCAAACTACTGTGTAAACTGTAAACCCATTTACTGATATAAATATATATTTATTCATTTTATAATTCTTTATATTGAATGGTATGGACCCATTTGACTTAGAGTCAAATTAAATACGGTATTTAGTCATAGCTATAAAATGTAGGTATTAGGATTACAGCCTCCCATTATCATACTTTCTTTTAAAAAATCAGATACTATACTTATATTATTTTGATCTGTAACTTTTCTAGAAATATTATCCTTCTAGTTCAAGAGTGCCTCTCTCTCTCTCTCTCTCTCTCTCTCTATATATATATATATATATATATATCTTTTTTTTTTTTTTTTTTTTTTTGCATGGGTTGGCACTGGAAACTGAACCCAGGTCTCTGGTATGAAAGGCAAGAATTCTGCCACTGAGCCAAGAGTCTCTATATTTTTAATAGCAACACTGATAAATTACTATAAACATCTATTACTATAGAGGAACAGGCAAAACTATTATATCTTGCATCACCAAAGCCACCCTGGATTAAGTTCAAAGTCAGAAAGACATGGCTTACCTCCTTTTTAATTCACTTATTTAACAAATATTACAACTTTTTTGGTGATATTTCTTTCTCAGTCACTGTGCAAAGAAAAGGCATTTCTCCTCTAAAAATAAAACCTTGAAACAAAATCAAACCATACCTTAATATACAATTGACTGGAAAAGCAACTTCCAAGTCATGGATACTCCTTAAGTCTATTGAAAAGCAAAAATGATGTGATGTTGCTGGGACGGCAATTTTCTGTCCTGAAGCTGTTTCTGAAGCATTGGATATAATCATTGGCTGGGTCAGAGAAACAGGCACAGAATTCGTGGCTGAAGTGAACGTAAAAATAATTATTTAATTCCAATTGCTAACAGTTTCTCTTAAGTTATTCAAATAACTTGACACTATCATCTCATTTACTTTCAAACAAGAAATTAGACTTTTTGGGTCTATAAATATATAAACTGAGGCATTAAGCATCTCTTGCCCAAAATGACACAGTTGATCAAGTATAACTGAACAACCACGTAGGTTTACTTCCCACCGTAGAACCGTATAAAGAAAGAGTTAATTCTCAATACATATTGTAAAATGTAAAATGCAGTATCAGTGCAGTAGTGAAAGACAGCAGCTTGGTAGGAACAAAATTCTTTCCAAGAGGTGGCAGCACACAATTTAACATTCAAACAGTAGTACCTGAGACTCATTACATCACTTTAAAACAGTTTTAAGCATATATGAAACAAAAGTATAACAAAAAGTTAAAACCTGAGGAGAGATATTTATTGCAACCCTTCCATATTATAGAACAGAAATATTTAGTAAATGGCCTTAGACTTACAGCTATTCATTGTCAGAGCTTCAAACTTGCACCCAAGACTTCTAACTCCTGATTCATCACTCTAATTACTTATACTTCTAAATATATCTGTAGACCTTAATAGATCTGTAAAATCGGGTAAGTATGAATTTCAGCTCTTTTTAATATAAGGATCAGAAATATTATGATTTTCTTTTAAGAGGCAGTTAGTAGCTCTTTTCTCTCAAATTTCAATGAATTAAAAATATTTAAGAATTTAATTGTTAAAATATCTATTTGAAAGAACTATATTAATTTCTTTTGAATAATTATTTCTAGTGTGTAAATAAAATGAAAAATTCTCTTACCTTTCAGCAAATTCTATTATGAAGTTAAACAGATTGCAGTTACTTCTATATCACTACACAGACTGGTTGTTTAAAAAAACCCAGTTTTTACTTAGAACCCATGAAAAGCTCTCATTCAGTAGAAGGCAATAAAATCTAATACCTAAAAAAACCTATAAAAAGGAAGTCTTACCCTTTGGACGAAGTTTGTTATCGTACTGTAAGCTTTCTACTTCACTTTCTGTTGCATCATCTTTTGTTGGAGGTGATTGGTTTTGAGGCGGAACAGGGGATATGCTTGGTGATTTTGGCTCAGTAAGTGTCTTCTCCTTTATGGGGGTTAAAACTCTCTTCGTTGAATGCTCTGGCTCATGCTCATTCCGGGTCTTTAATTCAATTAAAGACTAAAAACAATATTTAAATAAAGTATAATTTGCAAAGAACTTTCCTTCGTATCTAAGCAAAATCAGTGACACTGAAAAAAATAAATACAAACTTTCTTTTCCAGTTTAGAGAATATTAGTATATTTTCTTCATAATTTGCAAATTTTCTTATAGCCTCTAGGACCATAAAAAGGAACATGTACAGGAAGAAAAGCTGATATCCAGAGCTGAGTACCAAAATGCATCGTAATGGGTAAGAAGGAAAATATTCCAGAAAAGAAGTCAGGCAGAGGTTCCCTGAGAAGGTTATTCAGAACAAGGCAGTATAATGGAGGCCAATATGCCTACAAAGAAAAAACAGAGTCTAACTCTGATTTTCTTTCTCTCTTTTGCTCCAATTTCCTATGAAAGTATATACTGCCTATCTTTTACACTGTCAAATTAGTTTTATTTTTAATCTTTAATTCACAACCAACATAAAGGTCAGTTCTTAGAAAGAACAGAATACTAAAGTTGATTCTGTGAATAGATAAAGTAAAAAAATACGAAAACTTTATTACTGCCCATATCTACTACAAAAGCTACCTAAAGGGAAGCTAGAACTATAAAGCATTAATGAAGCAAGAACGTTCCTAAGCTCAGTTTATGCCAGTCCAAAGATGCCATTAATGCAGTTTCACAGAAATTAGGTCTAAAATGTTCTTTTTTACCTATTCTTTTTCTGACGTAGTCACTGAATACGAGGGGAAGATACAGCTTCCATTATACAAGAAGAATGTCCTGACAGGCTAAGCAGGCTCTTGATACAGTCACATATAAACAATAGCACTGGAAACTACAGCACTTTTCAGAAAGGAGTTATCATAATAGGCCACTAATTTAAGAAATAATTACTTTCTTATGCTAGGTAACTCTTCTGAAGTTCAATTTGTGTAACTGAGTAATCATATGCAATACTGAAGATGCTGAGGGGGGAAGGCACTACTTGCCTGGGCATCTACGCCTTCTCTCTGCAGAGCCACAGACACTCCCACAGTTGGGGCCAGCTCCAAAGGAATAGGTGCAAGCTTTTGTTTGGCACGGTTTGGGGGATCAAGAGTAAATGCACCTTCAACAGTTACTGGGTGCTGGTTGATTTCTATACTCCCCTTCTTCAGTAATCCAGTTAATGGTATTTCTGTGCTTCCAAGTGACTGGTCTCCACAGCAAAGATGGATCTGAAAGGAAAAAAAAAATCAAAATAGGGCTTTATATCTTTCTCTCTCTCCTAAACTCATAAACTTAATAAAAAGTTATAAAATGATTCATAGAAGAAAATATAATAAAAATTGCAGGTTATGTATCATTGACCTGCAATGATTAATTAATAGTTCCTCGTACATGGATTGTTACTATCTCAGTAAGTCTCTACTCTGTGCCAGGAACAGAGGGAATATAAAGGAAATAAATGGGGTGAGTAATCTGAAGAATAAGAATTAACCTAGAAAAAGTAGTGTGTGAGGAAGTTGGGGACCCTGAAGGAACAATATGCACAAAAGTAAGGAAGAGAGAGGAAGTATGTCACAAACTTCAAATCAATTTTCCCCTTTAGGTATAGCAACTGAGGAATGGAAGGGAAAGCTAAGGTGTATACATACAATGCACCTACTGAGTGGCTGCAAATAGGAATGAAGTTGTAGAGGCATGCAACTAGGAAATGAACCTTGAGGACAGTATATTGAATGCAATGTCAGAAACAAAAAGACATATTATCATATCTCACTCATATGGACTAACTATAATGTAAAAACTCAGAGAAATGAAGTCAACAGCATGGATTATCAGGCTGGGGCCTATTATAAAGGGTCCTAGATTGTAAGCTTTTCCAGTAGTCACATATATCAGGAGGTTTAACTGTTAATTCTAAATTCTGAGATACTGAGCTATTTGTGTATAATCTGGTCATTCCCAGAAATGTCAGGTATTTATGTGACACTTAAGACTCAGAGTTAGAGCTCTGAAACAATGAAAGTCAGCATTACCCTGTACAAAGACTGTTAAAAAAAAGTTGAAAAAGCGATCAGACTTCTATTAGAGATATGAATGAAGCTGATCTGAATAGGACTAAGAAAAATCAGAATGCAGGGTAAAGGACAATATGGTCCATATTTTAAAACTTCAACTTCTGTGTGAGGTTAAAAGGAGAGATGTTTATTTGGTGCAAAATTTATATTTTGGGTAGCGTATTTCCTAATTTAACTTGTATGGTCATTTTATTCAAACACCATAACACCATAATGACATAGAATCTTGAACAGGATGTGATATCTTGTTGGTTTACCCAGGTTAGTGTGATGCCCCGATATATCCCAGAGTAATTTGGGCAGAGAATAAAAAAGTATTTTCAAAGTCCCCTTGGGTGAATGAGGAGAAAGGAGGAAATATTCAACTTTCCCATCTGGGGAATTCCTGATATTCTCACAAGCAGTAGGGAGACTGGTTGATTTACTGGGTGCTGGCTGATTTCTAACCAATTCATTAGGCTGAGCCCTCGATTTTGGGGTTTGCCCTGAAACTTATTCCTGCAGAGGAGAAGCTAAAACTACTTATACTTATGCCTAAAAGTCACCCCCAAAGAACCTCTTTTGTTGCTCAGATGTGGCCTCTCTCTCTAAACCAACTCAGTAGGTGAACTTACTGCTCTTCCCACAGGCAAGACATGACTCCGAGGGGTGTAAATCTCCCCGGCAATAAGGGACAGGACTCCTGGGATGAGCTGGGACCCAGCATTATGGGATTGAGAAAGCCTTTTTCATCAAAAGGGAGACGAAAGAAATGAGAAAAAATAAAGTTCAGGGGTTGAGAGATTTCAGAGCCAAGAAGTTATCTTGGAGGTTTTTCTTATGCATTATATACATATCCATTTTTAGCTTATGGTGCATTGAAGTGGCCAGAGGGAAATACCTGAAACTGTTGATCTATGTTCCAGTAGCTTTGATTCTTGAAGACAACTGTATAAAGATGTAATTTTTACAGTGTGACCATGGGATTTTGTAAACCTTGTGTCTGTTGCTCCTTTTATCCAGGATATGGACAGATAAGTGAAAATATATGGATAAAGAATAAAGAAATAATAGGGGGAACAAAGGGCAAAATAAATTACATAGATGGAAATCCTAATGGTCAATGGGAGGGAGAAATAAGAGGTATGGTATGTATGATTTTTTTTCTTTTTTATTCCTTTTTCTAGAGTGATGCAAATGTTCTAACACACGATTATTGGTGATGAATACACAACTACGTAGTGAGATTGTGAGCCACTGATTGTACACCATGTATGGAATGCATGTGTGTGAAGATTTATAAATACAAATATTTCTTTAAAAGCCTATTAACAAATGGTGCAGGGAAATTTGGCTGTCTTTAAGTAAAAAGAAAAAAAAATGAACCCTTATCTCACACCATATACAGAAATTAACTCAAAATACCTCAAGAACCTAAATATAAGAGCTAAAACCATAAAACTCAGAAGAAAGCATAAGGAAAAATCTTCCTTCCCTTATATTTGGCCATCTGGCTTCTCAGATATGACATCAAAAACAAGAGCACCAAAAGAAAAAAAAGAGATAAACTGTTCTTCAATGAAGTACAATGAATTATAAACTTTTGCGTATCAAAGGACATTATCAAGAAAGTGAAAATACAGCTTATAGAATGGGAGAAGATAGTGCAAAATCATATATCTGATAAGAGTTTAATATCCAGACTACATAAAGAACTTCTACAATTAAAAAAAAATGGGGGGGGGGGGGACAATTTAAAAATAGGCAAAATATTGAATAGACATTTCCCCAAAGAAGATATACAAGTAGCCAAAAACACCTGAAAAGATGCTTGACAGTATTAGCCATAAGGGAAATTCAAATCAAGGAGATACCACCTCAAAAACACTAGAATGGCTATTATTTTAAAAATAAGTGATTGCAAGCATGTAAAGAAACTGGAACCCTAGTACATTGTTAGTGGGACTATAAAATGACAGAACCATTATGGGAAACAGTTTTGTAGTTCCTCAGAAAGTTAAATAAAAACTTACCACATGATTCAGCAACTCCACTTCTAGGTTTAAACGTCAAAAAATTGAAGACAGGGAGTCAAAGGGATATTTGTACACCCAAATATTCAAAACAGCATTATTCACAATAGCCAATAGGCAGAAACGACCCAAGTGCCCACCAACAGATAAATGGATAAAGAAAATGTGGTGTATCCACAAAATATAATTCTCCATTAAAAGGAATCAAGTTCTGATATAGACATCAACACGTATGGACCTCATGATTATGTTGAGTGAAATAAGCCGACACAAAAGGACAAATATTGTATGATTCTACATATATGAAATATATAGAATAAGCAAATTTATATAGAAAGTAGAGTTGAGGTTACCAGATAGTTTCTATTTGCAGACATGAAAAAGTTTTGGTAATAGATGGTGGTGATGGAAGTACACATTGTGAAAGTAATTAATACTCTTGAATTAAACACTTGAAATGGTTAAAATGGGATATTTTCTGTGACATACATGCTACCACAATAAAAATTAAAGTAAAAATTATAATGACAAGATTAGTAATAATAAATACAATTAAAAGCCAGAAAGTTTTTTTTAATGGAGATATTATAAATTCCTGAAACAAGACCCATTTACTTTCACTGGTATCATAAAAGATGAATATTGAATTTGTCCTTCCATAAATCTAAGAATATTTTTTAAAAAAACTATAATAGAGAACAAACAGTGGGCTGTTTTTGTTTAAATAAAAAGCAACTAAAAATTTTCTCTTCTATTTCCATTTTAATAACACAGTTCTAAAACAAGTTTGAAACAAGCCCACTTTGGAAACTTAAGAACATCAGATAATTTTGTTTTATTCATACATAAAACATCTTGAGTGCTTTTCTCTCTTTTTTTGTTTTCAGAATTTATATAGAAAACTGAGTGTTTAATAGCAAAAGGTGAAAAAGAATACTTTAGGGTGGAATATACTGTTCATCACTGATAGCTAATCAAAAGTTAAGTGGAATCACCTCTGACAACTACAAAAAAATAAGCTGTTTCAGGTATAAGTTAAAAAATATTCTTTTTACTTACCATAATGAAATTTTGGTACACTTGGCATTTATATAAACAATAAGCAAACACACCATAAAAATTGTTTTAACTCTAATATCAGCAGTGACAGAGTTAGGGAGACCTGTAACTTAGTTTTAATGTTATTACATGTGATATTTTTAATGGGCTGAGAAGATAGCATTTTTATGACTTAAATGACCATTAGAATATAACTAAGTGAATACTTTTGATAAGGATTGATATAATTGATATGTTAGAGAACAAAATTTATTCCAAATTTTTGTCATATATAATCTTCAATTTTCTTATTATCTTGAATTTAACAGAACCATCTCTAAAATTGTTCTACTAAAATTATCCTTATCTCCCACCCAAAATGCAAGTAAAGCCTACTTACTGAGAACACTTCATAAACAAACGACTACATTAACCCTCATTTCACTACCTCATTTACATTTGACAAAGAACAGTTTTCATAAAAGGTATTACAGTAATATGTACTAGGTAAACTTAAAAATGGCCTACAAAAAATACTCTGACACAAAAAAGCACACGTTTTATAAAGTCATCTTATCTCTCTGCTTCCAATAGCATAGCAGTGTACAAATACTGAGGTCTACGCTGTGATCTGCATGCCTATGGCCACTATCTCCACCAACAGTGACCAAACCGGGACTGTACCCACAGCTCTGGGGTTCAGGTACAATTTAATAAAGGACTGAGGATTGATATGTCTCTTTTCTCAATAACTGGTTAACAACTATGTCTCCTAAAATTCTAAAGTAACTGTTAGGTCAATGACTTCACTAAGTCAGGATAATCCTTAAAAAATTAAGCGATATAATGGAAAGAGGACCTCCACTATCAAAATAGGATAAAGTTTAAATACCTTTTTAAAGTTGAAAAATTATCTATAATAAAAAGGATTTTGCTGTAATACCTACCTGTAGTTTAGACTGAAGAGCCAGGTAAATACGAAGAACTTCTACACTGCTACGTATGCGAACAGATGCTCTCTCTGGCTCGAAGTTTGGGTTGATCAAATCATTGAAGGGTTCATTTGTAACATCATTTCCCAGTAAAGAATAGTAAAAGAAAAATTCAGGTTGCCTTTCTGGAAGTTTCATCGTACATGGAATTAACTATTTAAAGAAAAAGAAAAGTATATTACTTTCTAAACCAGTCTAAGTGCTCAGTATATCTGATACATTCAAGAATATTTGCTAAAATGTTGAGAAATTTTATTTTAAATCTTCCAAATTAACCACAGAAATAAAATCTCTAAATCCATCGAATTACTACTTAATTTTTAAAGGTTTACCATAGAAAAGCACAAAGAGAATAAGACTTTTATAGATTCATGTTGTTTTAAAGCTTTCTTTCCATTCAACTGGCCCTTATATCAAATATACCAAAGGTTTGTTGAAAAAAGGTCAAATATTTTAAACTGCACTTTCCTTGTGTTCTCATACTCACCTTATCCTTATACCACCATTGGAAACTCTACTATATAAATGAGAAAATATTCTTTTTTAAAATCTTAATTCAGGACATTTAATAACATCGTAATCCAGGCCTTTGATCAAAAAGCTTTTTATCCACTCTGTTAACATGTAGAAACCTGTGTATTCCAATAGCCTTGATCGTGAAGACGATTGATTAAATACAGAATTTTTAAGGTCTGAACGTGTAACTGTGAAAACCTTATGTGACTGACACTCCCTTCATCCAGTGTATGGACAACCGAGTAAGAAAAGTAAAAGACAAAAAAATAAACAATACAGGAGCATGAGGGTTATGAATGTTTTTGGGTGCTCTTTTTACTTTTATTTTTATTCTTCTTTTTATTATTTTTGGAATAATGAAAATGTTCAAAAATTGATTTTAATGATGAATGCACAACTTTATGATAATCCTGCAAACCAATGATTGTAGACCTTAGATGATATCATCTCAATAAAAAAATCATTGACGAGAATACAAAATGGACAAAAGACTTGAATAGACATTTTTCCAAAGAAGAAATTCAAATGGCTAAAAAAGCACATGAAAAGATGTTCAACATCACTAGCTAGTAGGGCAACGCAAATCAAAACCACGAGATACCACTTCACACTTACCAGAACGGCCACTATTAAACAGAAAACCACAAGGATTAGAGAGGACGTGGAGAAACAGGAACACTTATTCACTGCTGGTGAGAATGTAAAAAAGCTTGTCTGCTGTGGGAGATAAATCTGGCGGTTCCTCAGGAAGCTAAGTGTAGATCTGCTATATGATCCACTAACCCCATGTCTAGATATACGCTCAAAAGAACTCTAAGCAAGGATGTCAACAGACATTTTCACACTGATGTTCATAGCGACGTGATTCACAATTGCTACTCAACTGTCCTTCAACTGACAAATGGATAAATAAAATGTGATATATACATACAGTGGAAGATTATGCAGCTATAAGAATGAAGTCCTGATGCATGCGACAACATGGATGAAACTCGAGGACATTATGTTGAGTGAAATAAGCTAGACATAAAAGGACAAATATCTTATGATCTCACTGGTATGAGCTAAGCATAATGAACAAACTCATGAAGTAAATATCTACAATGTAGATTATAAGTCGATAGAAGGAGGGTAGAGAATGGGGAACTGATGCTTAATTTATGCAGAATTTTTAATAAGGTTGATAGTAAATTTTTGGAAAGAGAGGTGATGGTAGCATATTATTGTGAGTGTAATTAACTGTGCTGAATTGTGTGTGTGTCTCTGTGCCTGAAAGAGAAAGTAGGGTCGTATATGTCACTAGAAGGAAGCTAGAGGATGAAACATAGAACTGTATACCATAGTGAACCCTACTGTGGATGACAGAGGTGGTTAATAGTACAAATATAAGAATGTTCTTCCATGAACTAGAACAAATGTAGGTCATCTTTACAAGGTGTTACTAGGGTGGTATACGGGGAAAACTACACCTAATGTAAACTATAGGCTACAATTAACAGTAGTATTATAATATTCTTCTGTCAAGTGTAACAAAAGTACCAGAACAATGCTAAGTGTCAATAATGGGGGGAGGGGACAGATAGAAGGTATAGGGTTTGTCTTTTTGGAGCAATGAAAATGTTCTAAAATCAACTGTTGTGATAAAAGCACAACTTTGTAATCTTACTGAGAGCTACTGAGTACACGATGGCTGGACTGTATGTGAATAAAACTGCTTTAAAAAAACAGTTTTTAAAAAAAACGTAGAATCCTATTAGTTAACAGTGCAAAAAAGATGCTTTCCCAAGGAGTGTTTCTTCTCAGAGTTGCAAATATAATGGCCAGGTGACTTAAAGATGAGATTCCTGCCCTATAAAGTATATTCTAACAGACTCTGAATGATCACTAGGACACTGTTAAAAATGGTAATTAAATATAAAATATTGACTTGTCCATACCCAGAAAATGGCTTAAATATATTATAGTTACTCACATAATGTGGCTGTTAAATAATGATACAGTAACATGAAAGTTACATAAAATGCACTGCTAGGTTAAAAAGGGCAGAATCATTTGTGTAGTTTGTGAAAGCTATCCAAATTAAAACAGCAAAGGGATGTTCAGAAGAACCCTGATGGTGGGTGGAATGAGATGCTTCTGAGCTCCATCCAAAAACAAGCTTTGAATCACCAGCAAAAATTAACAGAAGCATTGTCCTCAAAAGCTCCAGGAAACAGTTAAAGGCTTGCAGTGACAGTGCAAATGTCAAATCAGTGGTGCCCTGTCTGGCCCCTCCCTCATCCCCTTACCAGCTGGAAGCAAAGCCAGCTCAAGTTCCCAGTGTGAGACTGTGGTCCTGGTTAAGAAGAGAGCATAGGAACCCTTGTGCATATACCAGGAACATGAACATCTGGCCCAATCTAACTGGTGGGGGCCTGAGGACCAAACCAGGACACTCACTGTAGGCTCACCACCCCAGAATCTGTCTGCATGTAGAAAGCAGCTCACGGAGCTCTCCCATAGAATGCTAGCCCACGTGAAGAATGAGATTCCGTGTCAAATCCATCTTATTCCAAACCCCATAAGAGGCAACAGAGTATAATATGGAAACAGCAGAGTGTGGAAACTCCCTTCTGTGATCAGAAACACCCAGCCCATTTACTAGCTGTAAAACTTCCTTAAGACTCAGTTTCTTCATCTCCAGAATGAAAATAACAATCCCCTAAAGTTGCTGTAGCATTAAATGCAACACATGCAAAGTACTTAGCACAATGTCTATTACATAAAACATAGTAAATGATGGATAAAAATGAACAATTATGCCAATCTGTTATCCTAGGAAGTCAAAAAATATTAAAAAATAAAATGACAATTTAAACTGCTTTGTAAATATGTCAGAACACAATAAAATACAGTAGACTCCTCATTATCTGAAGCAGGGACTCTAAGAGTGTTATGACATGGCTAATAAATTAAAAAAAAAAAAAATAGCAGACATCTGGCTTTGCCCCAACCAAGTGGCATGCCAACCTGGAGCAATCCACAAGCAGGGCTTTATAAAGAAAAGAAAAAAAAAAAGGAAATTGACGGGGAAGAACAAAAGAAGACTTACACACATAAAGGGTAAATGAGGAAATGAGCACACCAAATTGGGAAAGAAAGAATAAATGCTCAAAGAACATATACAGAAAAAGTGCTTTTACCAGTGGGTAAATCGTCGCCTGATATATCTTGTAAGTCAGGTAAAAATGCAGCAGCTAATTGCATATTTCACTTGTCAATGTGCCATGTGGGAATTTATTACCTCTAAGCCAGTGAACAATGCAATAAACCATATTCTTTCTTTTGGAAAATATTAATTTATTTCAGCTGCCAAAGAGCAACATGTTAAGAAACCTGGATTTGATCCAGAGAAGGACAATGAAATAACAGCTAATTCTGTGTGGAGCTACTGCTGGAAGAGGCTACCTGGTCTGGACTCTGAATGCTTTTGTTGAGTGTCAAGACGGAGGGCCCTGACCGTGGTTGCACCTGAGCCACTTCCCAGGGTTGCTGATGCAGGTGATACCTTGAGATATAAGCTAACCGGTATCTTCCCATACAAAGATCGATCCTGCTTACTGCTTACAATAAAAGTGGTGGATGCCGAGTTCAGTGTTTTTCATCCGTGACACAATTCAGTGCATGTGGAGCAACTACCTGGTCTTTCTGGGTCACTGATGTGGACCCTGAGGGTAAAAGGAACTGAAGAAAATATGCTGATATTCATGCTGCTTACAATGCCAAGAGTAACAAAGCCCTTTGTCTCTGACCCAAGAACCTTACGTCTTCTATAAGGGCACTGAAAGAGCAAAAGGCTAATTTGTTACCATGTAAACAGGGTAAAATCTAATTCCAGACCTGACAGCACTGAGACATAATTTTTACAAACATTGCAATTTCTCTAAAAAATGAATTAACCAATACCTTTAAAAAATACTTTCCTTTCATACCAGTTCTTATAATGCCACACCGTATAATAGAAAATAACATTTACTGATGTTCTTTCTTCTAAATTCTGATTTCATTTATTCTCTTACTAACGTTAACAAGATGATACAAATCTATTATTTTCCTATAGCAAACATGCTTTATGGTATGAAAGAAACATGTTTCTAAATTAATTTTAAAAAGCAAAAAAGTCTACAGCAAATTTTTTTAATAATCAGAGGTAAGAGGGACAGGTTTTGATTTTTTTTTTTTTAAATGTATTTTCAAATTCTTTGTGAATCACTAAATCTCAGGGATAATCTCACCTGCTCCAACTGGGTGGCAAATGCTATGGTCACTGACATAATGAAGGAGTCAGTACAATGCTCTGCTGGTCCAATCTGATGGTAGCCTCCTTCCTCGTTCAGCACTGCCACAATGTCCTTGGGGTCAAGTCCAAAGAGGCTGGCAGGTACTTTAAGAGAAACAAACAATTAAACTACATTGTAGTTTGCCATAAACCATAATAAGATTTTAAAAGCTGATTATACTTTTTAATTTGCTTGGAAGTTTCCATGGGTACAGTTAACATCTTGGTTATGTTTCCTTTAGTTTCTTATTTAAGAGTCTCCAAAGAATTCTTACTTAAGCACCACTTTCTTTCTATACATGAAAGCCACATTCAGAAACAAGATAATTCATTTTTAAAACTTCCATTTAACAAACTACATAAGAAAAGGCATCTAACACAAGTTTCCAGAAGGAAGTTAAGCTAAACTCGGAACCAAAGAATAAGCAAGATTTAGCTAAGCAAGGAAAGATGCCTAAAAGGGGGGGTGGGGGTGTCGGGGACGATACATAGAAAGGCTCAGAGCAAGAAAAAAGCAGGGAGCTGAAATAAATGGGGTGTGCTAGATCACAGAGTGAGGTCTAACAGAGAAAAAGGTGAGACCAGGGACATAAGCAGAGGCCTTAAATGTCATGTTGAAACATCTAGTTAGTTTTCTAAGAACAGGGGAAAAACATGAAACAATTTTGAGACGAGAACCAATATAATCAAATAGGCATCAATATGAAGAGATTCGAAAAAGGGGATTTCAAATTGGTGAAACACACACGCAAACAACTAAAATATTAAACAATATCCAGTGCTGGGGAGAATACAGGATAATAGGCACTCTCAATGTTGGTAGGTATACACTAGTACAACCTTCTGGAGAGTAGTGTGTTGGGCCTTAATGAAATTTTATATATACGTACACGTAGGAGTCAATCCTAAAGACGTAATACACTTACTATAGCACTGGCTGAAAATAGTACAACGGTTAAGAGCACAGACTTTTGAGTCACACAGACCTAGGTCTCAATCTTAGTTCTGTCATTTACCTCCTTTAGTTCCCTCTGCAAACTTTTATAGGATTGTTGAAAAGATTAAATTAGCCAACACAAACATTAATGTATAATGTGTTGGCTACAGGTAGCCATTATATAGTAAGGACAGTAGAGCTTAGAAGGTTAGAATAATAGCTCTGGCAAATTTCTCAGTATTGGGAAAAGAGTTACATGTATGGAAGAGGAGAAAATAAAAATGAACTTTATGGTATAGAAGTGTCAATGTGTATTCATGCTGTACTATATATACAGATGAATATAAAAATACAGATGTAAAAGTCTATGTGCATATATAACAAATATGCAAATTATTTATATACATATATCTGCGTGTATATGTAATGTGTATACATGTGTATATATAAATATACTCATATATATCTAATTCTGTGAACTGAAAGGGTCTTGGAGCAGTGACATCCCAATAGCAATGAGCATACCTAGTACCCAGACCTTGATTTCTAAACCTCACTCTCTACTAAAAGGACACAGAACTCCTTGGAGAAATGGTTGAATCCATGGCCAAGACAGGAAAGTAAAAGATGAGCCCGGGACCAGAAAGCAAGAAAAAGATCAAAGAATAATCAAGAAGTCAAAAGCAAACAGAAGCAGCTTGAAGAGGCTCTCACTAGCCAAATCTAGGACAAATAAATGATAATAGCTATATATCATAACCAACTAAATAAAAAGAGAACTATGAGTCCAAACTGATATAAATAAATGAATTGAAGGTTGGATGAATATCTTCATAATTTCAAAATATTTCTCCACAAACGATTAGAAAAGAAAACAGAGTAACTTTACAGTTCAGAAGACAACACCTTAATCAAGTGATTAAACTGAACATCATCAGTTATGGGACAAAGCAAAACTGTTCACCACCTGATAAGATGCAATGAGGAGAACACAGCATCACTACTGTGGTATCCCTGTCAAAGATGTGAAATCCAAATCTAATGTCAGACAAATCCAAGGCAAGGGACATAGAAAATAATAGTCTGTAATTTTCAAGAAGTTCAATCAAGGTCATGAAAAGATCAAGGACCTGTTTTAGACTGAAGAACATCATAAAGATATGAAAATGAAATGCAACACCTAATTCTAAACTAGATTCTTTTGCTATAAAGAATGTTAAAGAGATAACTTTGGAAACACAAATAGGATTAAGTAGTTGTGATGATTCAACATTAAATTTTGATGGATCATGGTTATGTAGGAGAATGCACTTCATCTACACACACAAAAAAAAATCTCAAGCATTCAGGTACATTAAGAGGGTAAATTACTCTTGAGGTTTTCTAGGGAAGAATTCTTTATAATGTAATTCCAACGTTTCTCTAAGTTTGAAAAAATTACTAAAGATTCTGGCATCTGATTTCTGGGTTCTTATCCTGGCATTACAACTTACGAACTGTTGGCATCTTGGCAAAACACATTGTCTGTAAAATTCACATTCCCTTCTCTTGGTTTATAGTGTCTACAAGCCATCCAAAACAAAGAAGTCCAACAGGGTGGTGGATATCTGAGTCTGAATGCCTGGGTGGGGGCCTTCAGCATATAAACAGTAGTACCGCAGCCAAGAAAATACACAGGCTCACACACAAAATGTTTATACAGAAAGAGAAGAGATCTGTTTCAAAATTTAAAGGATGGGATGAGGAAGAAAAGCCCAAAAGGAAGTTAAGGAGAACCAGCCAGAGAAGTTGAAGTAAACACAGTTTCTGTTAAAATACTGAACTGTAATTTCTATAATCTCATCCCAAAAGGCCATTCCCAAGTCACAAACTTTTAGAACACGGCATCAATTTATAAATTCAGAGCTCTGAACTAAGAATATATGTGACAACAGAAATAGCATTATAAATGTCAATTTTACACATAAATCCAGGGAACGTCGTTCAACATGACTGAAATATAGTACAATACCTATCATACTATTTCAATTTCACTGTTTGCTTCTATGTAAAAAGGCCTTTGATTTCCAAGAGAAACTTATCTTCATCTTCCACAATAAAAGAAATTTACACGGGAGATATAAAACACTAGAGTAGGAAAGAACCTTAGACACTATCCCATCCAATTCCATCATTTACCCAAGAGAAAATTGGGGATCAAAAATGTTTAAAAAGAAATATAAAGGTTTTGTTAAACTACAGTTCAATTAATAGACACCACATAACCATTTTAGGTTTTCCTGTACTCTTCCTTGGAGGGAATTTAAATAGAAACTTTTCAAAACAAAACAAAATTCTGCTTTGTTCTGCAACGTATCATTTTAAGAAAAGAAAAGCCTTCCCTGTTTCTAAGGTGTAAACAAGAGCAAAGAGGAATAAGTGTAATGTGCATATAAACGTCACACTGTTTCTCTGATGCACTAGAGTTAAATCAGCTTGCAATCCTGCTTTTATTTCCCTATAGTAATCCCCATCCTAAAGTTCTTGTCCTAAAACGGAAGTTCTCAGAGAACATCTTTAGAAATGATACACAGATTTTTCTTTCCATGGGCCCACAGAAGAGGCGTCCATAGTTCATGGAGTACTTGAGCCACACACATGACTGATGACACTGTCAACTGCATTACAGGAGAGGCCTCCTGAAAATGGCACTTTTTCTAGAGTGATAAAGAACTTCTGAGCACTGGAATTTGGTGAAGACATCATCATGCTTATCTTGTTGTGAGTTTAACCACAAAGGAAGACATTTGTCAGCTGAGCTGTTGGCAATTCAGCCACTAGTTTGTGAACTTAAAAGACACAGCTATAGAATTCACCCAGGAAGAGAATTCACCCAGGAAGAGTTGGCCATACTGGATATATCTGAGAGAAAGCTGCTCAGAGATGTGATGTTGGAGAATATCAGTCATCTGCTCTCAGTGGGATATCAGGTCTATAAATAAAATGTAGCTTCAAAGTTGGTTCAAGGGGAGGAACTGCAGGAAGAAGGAAGTGGATTGTTTCAAAGCAGAATTCAGGTAGGGAAATAGTCTTAAACAAGAAATGTTATCCATGCATCATATCTGCAGGAAAGACATATCTACCATCATGTCACTGAAGTAGAATTCTCACACTCAGAAGAATGGCATTATATGTAGTGAATTGCCAGAAGACTGTACTCAGTCTCAGAGTGACTCACAAGGGAAGGAAACCCTACCTCAGCAATCTATTTGGAAAAGTCCTCAATGCCCAATCACCTTTTAATCAACAAAAGCATTTTCACAGTAGAAGTAAATCATATCGATGTCATTTAATTGAGAAATCCTTTGTTCAAAACTCTGGCCATATACATTACAATGCAACTCACACTGGAGAGAAACCCCATAAATATCATCCATGTGGGAAAGTCTTTACTAAGTATTCTGAACTGAAACAACATGAGAGAACTCACACCGGAAAGAAAATACATGTATGTTATCTGTGAGGGGAAAGCCTTCACCTGTTGTTCTGCCCTTAGAGAGCATGAGAGAACTCACACTGGAGAGAAACCTATGAATGTCCTCTGCGTGGTAAGGCCTTCAGTCAGTACTACAGCCTTAGACGACATGAGGACACTCGCACTGGAGAGAATCCCTATGAATGTCCTCTGCGTGGTAAGGCCTTCAGTCAGTACTACAGCCTTAGACGACATGAGGACACTCACACTGGAGAGAAACCTATGAATGTCCTCTGCGTGGTAAGGCCTTCACTTGTTGTTCTGCCCTTAGAGAGCATGAGAGAACTCACACTGGAGAGAAACCTATCAATGTCCTCTGCGTGGTAAGGCCTTCACTCAGTACTACAGCCTTAGACAACATGAGGACACTCACACTGGAGAGAAACCCTATGAATGTCCTCTACGTGGTAAGACCTTCAGTCAGTACTACAGCCTTAGACGACATGAGGACACTCACACTGGAGAGAAACCTATGAATGTCCTCTGCGTGGTAAGGCCTTCACTCAGTACTACAGCCTTAGACGACATGAGGACACTCACACTGGAGAGAAACCTATGAATGTCCTCTGCGTGGTAAGGCCTTCACTTGTTGTTCTGCCCTTAGAGAGCATGAGAGAACTCACACTGGAGAGAAACCTATGAATGTCCTCTGTGTGGTAAGGCCTTCACTCAGTACTACAGCCTTAGACAACATGAGGACACTCACACTGGAGAGAAACCTATGAACGTCCTCTGTGTGGTAAGGCCTTCACTCAGTACTACAGCCTTAGACGACATGAGGACACTCACACTGGAGAGAAACCCTATGAACGTCCTCTGCGTGGTAAGGCCTTCACTCAGTACTACAGCCTTAGACAACATGAGGACACTCACACTGGAGAGAAACCCTATGAATGTCCTCTGCGTGGTAAGGCCTTCACTCAGTACTATAGCCTTAGACGACATGAGGACACTCACACTGGAGAGAAACCTATGAATGTCCTCTGCGTGGTAAGGCCTTCACTCAGTACTACAGCCTTAGACGACATGAGGACACTCACACTGGAGAGAAACCCTATGAATGTCCTCTGCGTGGTAAGGCCTTCACTCAGTACTACAGCCTTAGACAACATGAGGACACTCACACTGGAGAGAATCCCTATGAATGTCCTCTGCGTGGTAAGGCCTTCACTCAGTACTACAGCCTTAGATGACATGAGGACACTCACACTGGAGAGAAACCCTATGAATGTCCTCTGCGTGATAAGGCCTTCACTCAGTACTACAGCCTTAGACGACATGAGGACACTCACACTGGAGAGAAACCCTATGAATGTCCTCTGCGTGGTAAGGCCTTCACTCAGTACTACAGCCTTAGACGACATGAGGACACTCACACTGGAGAGAAACCCTATGAACGTCCTCTGCGTGGTAAGGCCTTCAGTCAGAACTACAGCCTTAGACGACATGAGGACACTCACACTGGAGAGAAACCCTATGAACGTCCTCTGCGTGGTAAGGCCTTCACTCAGTACTATAGCCTTAGACGACATGAGGACACTCACACTGGAGAGAAACCTATGAATGTCCTCTGCGTGGTAAGGCCTTCACTTGTTGTTCTGCCCTTAGACGACATGAGGACACTCACACTGGAGAGAAACCCTATGAATGTCCTCTGCGTGGTAAGGCCTTCACTCAGTACTATAGCCTTAGACGACATGAGGACACTCACACTGGAGAGAAACCCTATGAACGTCCTCTGCGTGGTAAGGCCTTCACTCAGTACTATAGCCTTAGACGACATGAGGACACTCACACTGGAGAGAAACCCTATGAACGTCCTCTGCGTGGTAAGGCCTTCAGTCAGTACTACAGCCTTAGACGACATGAGGACACTCACACTGGAGAGAAACCCTATGAACGTCCTCTGCGTGGTAAGGCCTTCACTCAGTACTATAGCCTTAGACGACATGAGGACACTCACACTGGAGAGAAACCTATGAATGTCCTCTACGTGGTAAGACCTTCAGTCAGTACTACAGCCTTAGACGACATGAGGACACTCACACTGGAGAGAATCCCTATGAATGTCCTCTACGTGGTAAGGCCTTCACTCAGTACTACAGCCTTAGACGACATGAGGACACTCACACTGGAGAGAAACCCTATGAATGTCCTCTGCGTGGTAAGGCCTTCACTCAGTACTATAGCCTTAGACGACATGAGGACACTCACACTGGAGAGAAACCCTATGAACGTCCTCTGCGTGGTAAGGCCTTCAGTCAGTACTACAGCCTTAGACGACATGAGGACACTCACACTGGAGAGAATCCCTATGAATGTCCTCTGCGTGATAAGGCCTTCACTCAGTACTACAGCCTTAGACGACATGAGGACACTCACACTGGAGAGAAACCCTATGAATGTCCTCTGCGTGGTAAGGCCTTCACTCAGTACTATAGCCTTAGACGACATGAGGACACTCACACTGGAGAGAATCCCTATGAATGTCCTCTGCGTGGTAAGGCCTTCACTCAGTACTACAGCCTTAGATGACATGAGGACACTCACACTGGAGAGAAACCCTATGAATGTCCTCTGCGTGGTAAGGCCTTCACTCAGTACTATAGCCTTAGATGACATGAGGACACTCACACTGGAGAGAATCCCTATGAATGTCCTCTGCGTGGTAAGGCCTTCACTCAGTACTACAGCCTTAGATGACATGAGGACACTCACACTGGAGAGAAACCCTATGAATGTCCTCTGCGTGGTAAGGCCTTCAGTCAGTACTACAGCCTTAGATGACATGAGGACACTCACACTGGAGAGAAACCCTATGAATGTCCTCTGCGTGGTAAGGCCTTCAGTCAGTACTACAGCCTTAGACAACATGAGGACACTCACACTGGAGAGAATCCTTATGCATGCCATCCAGGTGGGAAAGCCTTCACCCATTGCTCTGGCTTTAGAAAACATGAGAAAACTCACAGGCGGCAGATAAAATAAGAAACGGGAAGAAGAATGCTTTTGAGAGCTGCTCCCCAGGGCTCTGCCTATGTGCTGACCTGACTGCTCTTCTCTCTGAGGCGTGTCCCAGCTGGGATCCTAACGACTCTGGGGAATAGGCTCACTTAGAGCACTGTAAGATAAACATTTTGGCTGGTCTTAAGAACAAGGGAACCAAAACAAAAACCTCTGAACAAAATAAGGAGCCTAATGAGCATCCTTCTGTTTTCTGAGAATCTTCGAAGCGTACCATAAGTATTCTGAGGTAGATCTGGAAATTCCGAAGAACACTGGAATAATTGATATGCATTTTATAAGAGTGCCTTGGACATTCAGCATAAATTAAAAAGTTAAAGGGAAGGCTTAGAATGCCTATGGCCATGCTTACAGATATTGCTTTCAAGGTACTTAATAATCAGGAACAAGCTCAGCAAAAACAGCAGATAAAGTAACAGACTACCTTTCTGGCAGCTGCTCTACTAGGAACTGAGTATGAGGATGGCATAGCAGAGAAAAGAGAAAAGAGTAACCTAACAAAGATCAGTGTGCTTACTTCAGAGAGGAAGTGTACTGGAAGAAAACTGTCCCAAATTGACAAATAAGACAAAAGAAAATAATGAAATAGCATTAATCAGGCCCATGGACCTGAACTAGAAAACTCTGATTAGGGTTTCCTGGGGCAACGACAGCATTTTTCCCCATCATACTTATTTCCCACCAAAAAACTCAAGACACTCACACCCTATACAAAAGTTAACTCAAAAATGGATCAAAGATCTAAACATTAGGTCTAAGACCATAAAACAGTTAGAGGAAAATGTTGGGAGATATCTTATGGATCTTACAACTGGAGGCAGTTTTATGGACCTTAAACCTAAAGCAAGAGCACCGAAGAAGGAAACAAATAAATGGGAGCTCCTCAAAATTAAACACTTTTGTGCATCAAAGAACTTCATCAAGAAAGTAGAAAGACAGCCTACACAATGGGAGACAATATTTGGAAATGATATATCAGATAAAGGTCTAGTATCCAGAATTTATAAAGAGATTGTTCATCTCAACAACAAAAAGACAGCCAACCCAATTACAAAATGGGAAAAAGACTTGAACAGACACCTATCAGAAGAGGAAATACAAATGGCCAAAAGGCACATGAAGAGATGCTCAATGTCCTTGACCATTAGAGAAATGCAACCACAATGAGATATCATCTCACACCCACCAGAATGGCCATTATCAACAAAACAGAAAATGACAAGTGCTGGAGAGGATGCGGAGAAAGAGGCACACTTATCCACTGTTGGTGGGAATGTCAAATGGTGCAACCACTGTGGAAGGCAGTTTGGCGGTTCCTCAAAAAGCTGAATATAGAATTGCCATACGACCCAGCAATACCATTGCTGGGAATATACTCAGAGGACTTAAGGGCAAAGACACAAACGGACATTTGCACACCAATGTTTATAGCAGCATTATTTACAATTGCAAAGAGATGGAAACAGCCGAAATCTCCATCAACAGAAGAGTGGCTAAACAAACTGTGGTATATACATACGATGGAATACTATGCAGCTTTAAGACAGGATAAACTTATGAAGCATGTAATAACATGGATGGACCTAGAGAACATTATGCTGAGTGAGTCTAGCCAAAAACTAAAGGACAAATACTGTATGGTACCACTGATGTGAACAGACATTCGAGAATAAATTTGGAATATGTCATTGGTAACAGAGTCCAGCAGGAGGTAGAAACAGGGTAAGATAATGGGCAATTGGAGTTGAAGGGATACAGACTGTGCAACAGGACTAGATACAAAAACTCAAAAATGGACAACACAATAATACCTAATTGTAAAGTAATCTTGTTAAAACACTGAATGAAGCTGCATCTGAGCTATAGGTTTTTGTTTTGCTTTGTTTTGTTTTGTTTTGACTTTACTATTATCACTTTTATTTTTGTCTCTATATTAACATTCTATATCTTTTTCGGTTATGTTGCTAGTTTTTCTAAACTGATGCAAATGTACTAAGAAATGATGATCATGCATCTATGTGATGATGTTAAGAATTAATGATTGCATATGTAGAATGGTATGATTTCTAAATGTTGGGTTAATTTCTTTTTTTCCGTTAATTAAAAAAAAAAGAGAAGGGGTAATTGGAGCTGAAGGGATACAGACTGTACAACGGGACTGGATATAAAAACTCAGAAATGGACAGCACAATACTACCCAATTGTAATGCAATTATGTTAAAACACTGAATGAAGCTGCATGTGAGGTATAGGTTTTTTGTTTTTTTTTTCTTTCTATTATTGTTTTAATTCTTATTCTGTTGTCTTTTTATTTCTTTTTCTAAATCGATGCAAATGTACTAAGAAATGATGAATATGCAACTATGTGATGTTATTAAGAATTACTGATTGTACATGTAGAATGGAATGATTTCTAATTGTTTTGTTAATTCTTTTTTTAATTAATAAAAAAATAAAAAAAAAAAAAAACTCAAGACAAGGGTGGGAAGCAAATTAGTGGACTTCCTTATTGATACAGGTTCAACTTATTCTGTCATAAACCAGCAGTTGGCTATTGAAACAAATAAGCAATCTGTGAAAGTTGAAATAAATGCCCAAAATACACCGAAGGGGCTGCCATGGTCTTTAGATTATAAACTTGGGAAAAAGTATTTGCAGCATCAATTTTTGAATGTGCCTGAATGCCCTATACCATTGCTGGGAAGGTATGTGCTAACTAAATTAAATGCTTCAGTTGTATTTTCAAAAGAAGAAATAAACCTGAGCATCTCCAAAGGAATGAATATGCAGGGTGCCTTTTTACAAGCTGAAGAACCTGAAAAAGAGCCAGTACCAGCTCACATACCCAGACATGTAACTCGGTACTGTCAACCTGCACTCTAGGAAGAGCTGTAACTGCCCACCCAAGTAAGGGCTTAGCTCAAGGCAGGAACAAATCAACCCAAAGCAGTCAATAACCTTTGTCTGTACAAGTGAGATAAGGTATTTAAACTTTAAAAAAGTGAACAAATAGATAATCTGTTCAATTCTGCATTTAAAGTGCTGGAAATGTTCAATTAAGATATCACTTTAGTTGACATTAAATGTGTAAAGGAATGTTGCAGTTTTGTTAGTAAGCAAGGACTGAGATAATCTGCCCTTTGGCTCTGCCTTTCAAATACTGGAGATACCCCATCAAGATATCAGCTCAGTTTATATTTAATAACTTGATAAAAATGTTTTATGTATATATTACCAAGAATAAAAAGATCCTAGATCATATTTACCTTCTCATAAACATAAAAAAAAAAAAAAAAAAAAGAAATGATACACAAACCTTTTCCATCTCGAGGGGGTGCTCCCTTCGCTTTAAAACTATCCACTGGTGCCTTTGTATCTGTTTCCAAAGCAATGCTTATCTGTATCTCAGACCTGAACTTGGTGTATTTATTACTCAGCAACTGATACCATTTTGGTGCCTAGAGGACAACAAAAACAATGCACTTTAACAATTAATAGTCAAAAAAACCCAAAAAACGAAAACAGAATTAGGTAAGGTTCTAAATAATTTTCTATGATTTCTTAGCACTTCTCTTTTTAAAAGTACCCTCGACACAAACATACCTACACCCTATTTTCCTCAAAAGATATTAATCCTGCTTAGAAAACCATCATTTGAATTTCCCTTTGAAAAAAAAAGCTTATTTTGTCTTTCTTGCTTTCATTCTTATGCATCAATAGGTAGAATATTAAAGAAAACATATTTCTATCTTTAGTCTAATTCCCTAATTTCACTTCATTCCTTCAATACCAACAAAAACTACCAATTTTCAGTTTCCCTAACCCCTACTTCAGCACACTTCATATTATACCTTTTCTGCCTGCTACCTTTAAGGTCTGTTCTGTTATATTTCAAATTAGGAAAAGTAAAGCTTAGTGTTAATAAAAACACTAACAAAATTCTACAGTAAAAGTCTAAGGGTACAGTACTGGGTTATGAACCATGCACTTCATTGATAACTGAAATATAAAGCACTTCTCATAAAATGAAGTATGCTAAATTACCTGAGCATCCCCTAGAGTAACGTCAGAAATTTAGTATCCAGAGAGAAAGGGAGTAGGATGGTGACATTCTGAGGTGTGGAATTTAGTTCATCCTCCTGGGCAGTAGTACATAGCCAGGAACTGTATGGAACAACTGCTGGGGGGACATCAGTGACTGAACACACAGTGTACTCCAGTCTGGAATGGGTGGAACAGCAGAGATCCCCAAAGAACTGTAAGTCCCCCAAGCCGTGGAGATTAGCACCCCTCCCCCACAGGCATGGTAGGCTGGTTCCCCCAGAGAAAAAGAAACAGGAGCAAGGAAGTTAGTGGAAGCTCCAACTGAGGAATTAATTAATCAATTCAGATGGCTGAAAACAGGCTCTGGGCACAGATAAACCTGGAGTAAGCATTAATGAACCTGAAGCCAAACACCAACCTCTGCTCCCCACTCCCCCTGCCCACCACCTCCCCAGCAGAGAGGGAGAAGGGCTGATGGAAAAAAAACAAAAACAGAGACTTTCTGAGTTGGGAAGCACAAAATACTGCAAAAGGGCTGGGCCCCAAGAAAAAGGTCTGGGGACATATAAAAGCCATGTACCAACTCCAGCACTTGATTGGCAAAGCTGGGGAGCTGGGTTTTGGCTCTGAAAAGGCTTTCTCTTTTTTTTTTTTAAACTTCTTAACAGCTCATTAGATAGAACTGCAAGCATTCTTAGGCCTCAGCACTGCCCCAGGCAAGGGCAAAATTAAGGCTAAGTCTGGGAAACAGAGTAGCTAGTAAGCTAAATGGAGATAATTCCATAAAGGATGTATCTTCTCAAAAAAGAGGGGGGGAGGAGGCAGCTCCAGTGGAGGCCTTCCTTCAGGGAATTCAGGCCCTAGGGGCTGGAAAACAGTAGCAACCTAAGCCCAACTACTATCTCAGCCTCTTTCTCAACCACACCACTGGCAGGGAGAAGCTGCTGAGAATTCAAGTTGCCTCATCACTTTACACTGGTGGGAAGCTGGAGTCTGACCAGCGCCACCTGCTGTGCACGACAGGAAAAACACAGAGTCTAGGGGCTTCATAGTAAAGTCTGACAACCTGCTGGGTCTCACCCTCAGGGAAACTTGATACTGGTTATATACTCTCATCCTGAAACGTGGGCCTATCTGTTCTGGGAAAATCTGACGGGTTGATTATACCTGAGGAGACCCTTCTCAAAAATAAAGTCCCATATAGGCTGGGCAAGAACTAGAAAAACAAGGTGAAAAATTCTGATCGGTTAAACAGACGTTAGGCTAGAAGTCAAGAATAAATTAAACTGAATGCCAAAGAACAGAGAACAAAGCCAACCAACAAGAAAACACTAGGTAAAAGAGTGAAAACGACCTCCAAAATGAACTAATTAAGGAAATCAAATGCCTGGACGTCAGCAGAATATAATGAGCCATACTAAGAAAATCGAAGACATAGCCCAAAGGAACAAAGCTACAATTCAAATGAGATACAGGAGTTACAACAACTAATTCACGATGTTCAAACAGACACGTAAAATCTCATCAAAAATCAAATCAATGAGCTGAGGAAGATATGGGAAAGGAGATGGAGATAAAGAAAACACTGGATGAACATAAAGAACTCAAAAGTTTGAAAAAACAAATTGTAGAACTTCTGCAAATGAAAGGCACAAGAGAGGAGATGAAAAAAATGGGGAACTACAACAGAAGATTTGAAGAGGCACAAGAAAGGATCAGCAAACTAGAGGATACGATAGAGGAAATCTTACACACAAAAGAATAGATAAGGAAAAGGATGGAAAAATATGAGTAGGGTCTCAGGGAACTGAATGACAACATAAAGCTTATAAATATATGTGTTACGGGTGTCCCAAAAGGAGAAGAAGAAGGAAAAGGGGCAGAAAGAAAGACTAATGAAAGAAAGAATCACTGAAAACTTTCCATCTCTTATGAAAGACATAAAATTTCAGATCCAAGAAATGCAGCATACCCCAAACAGAATGGATCCTGACAGACAAACCTCAATATACTTACTAACCAGATTCTCAAATGTCAAGGACAAAGAGACAATTCTAAAAGCAGCAAGAAAAAAGCAATTCATCACATATAAGGGAAGCTTGAAAAGACTAAGTGCAGACTTCCCAGCAGAAACAATGAAGGCAAGAAAGCATGATATATATAAGATTCTGAAAGAGAAAAGCTGCCAACAACCAAGAATGGTATACCCAGCAAAACTGTCCTTCAAAAACAAGTGGGAGTTTAAAATATTTTCAGACAGTCACTGTGAGAGTCTGTGACTAAGAGACCAGCTCTATAAGAAATAGTAAAGGGAGTGCTACAGGCTGATATGAAAAGACAGGAGAAAGAGGTCTTGGAGAACAGTGTAGAGATGGAGACTATTATTAAAGGTAAAAAGAAAAAAAAAGTAAGATATGAAAAAAATCCAAAAGACAAAATGGTAGAAGAAACTACTGCCTTTAGAGTAATAACACTAAATGTTAAGGGACTAAACTCCCCAATCAAAACACACAGATTGGCAAAATGGATTAAAAAACAGGACCCATCTATATACTGTCTACAAGAAACTCACTTTAGACCCAAGGAAAAATCAAATTGAAAGTGAAGGGCTGGAAGAAGATTTTTCGTGCAAACAATCAGAAAAGAGTGGAGGTAGCATACTAATACCTGAAAATTAGACTTCAACTGTAAAACTATTAAGAGACAAAAAAGGATACTATGCATAACAAAAGGAACAATTCATCAAGAAGACATATCAAATATTTATGCACTGAGCCAGAGTGCCCCAAAACACATGATGAAAACACTGACAACACTTTACACTGACAATACCGAAAGAAGTAGATACCTCTACAATAATAGTTGGAGGGTTGAATACACTGCTCTCACCAATGAATAGAACAGCTAGACAGAAGATCAATAAGGAAATACAGATTTTGAATAATACGATAAATGAACTAGACTTAACAGACATTTACAGAACATTATACCCCACGACAGCACGATAAACATTTCTCTCAAGTGCTTATGGATCATTCTCAAGGATAGACCATATGCTGGGTCACAAAGCAAGTCTCAATAAATTAAAAAGATGAAAATTATACAAGACACATTCTCAGATCATAATGGAATGAAGCTGGAAATCAGTAACAGGCAGAGAGCCAAAAATTCACAAATATATGGCGGCTCAACGACCAGTGGATGAAGGAAGAAATTACAAGAGAAATTAGTAAATATCTCAAGGCAAATGAAAATTAAAACACATGTCAAAATTTACGGGATGCAGCAAAGGCAGTGTTAAGAGGGAATTTTTTTTTAACTTTTTTATTGTATAATATAACATATATATACAAAGCAAAGAAAGAAAAAAGCAATAGCTTTTACAGCACCCTTCAACAAGCAGTTACAGAACAGATTCCAGAGTTTGCCATGGGCTATCATATGATCTCAGACTTTTTCTTCTAAATGCTCCAGAATATAGGAGGCTAGAATAAATATTTTTTTATCATCATAATTGACTTCTGTGAAAAGAAAAAAAAACATATATATATAAAAGCAATAAATTACAAAGCACAGTACCACAGTTAGTTGTAGAACATATTTCAGAGTTTGGTATTGGTTACAATTCCACAATTTCAGGTTTTTACTTCTAGCTGCTCTAAGATTTTGGAGACTAAAAGAGGTATCAGTTTAATGAATCAGCAATCACATCCATTTGTTAAATCCTATCTTCTCTATATAACTTCACCATCACCTTTGACCTTCCTATCCCACTCTTTAGGGGTGTTTGGGCTATGGCCATTCTAACTTTTTCATGTTGGAAGGGTCTGTCAATAATATGGGGTAGGGGGCTGGAACTATCTGATGTTCTAGAGAGGCTGGGCCCTCTAGGTTTCAGGATTTATTTGATCCAGGGACCCACTGTAGGTTTCTGGAAAGTTATAAGAGGGAAATTTACTGCCTTAAATGCCTATATTAAAAAAGAAGAAAAGAGCAAAAATCAAGGAATTAACTGTTCACTTGGAAGAATTAGAGAAAGAACAGAAAACTAACACCAAAGCAAACAAAAGGAAAACAAATATCGAAGATTAGCACAGTAATAAATGATACTGATAATATGAAAACAGTTGAGAATATCAACAAAAGCAGAAGTTGGTTCTTTTAGAAAATCAATTAGATCAATGGACCCTTAGCTAGGCTGACAAAAATAAATAAATAAATAAAGTGAGAGGATGCAAATACAATCAGAAATAGGAGAGCGGACATAACCACTGACTCCACAGAAATAAAGGATAATGACAGGATAGTATAAGCAACTACATGCTAAAAAACTAGACAACATAGAAGAAACAGACAACTTCCTAAAAAAGCATGAACAACCAACATCGACTTGAGAAGAAATAAGCAACCACAACAAACCAATCACAGGAAAAAAGATTGAATCAATCATCAAGAAGCTCCCCAATAAGAAAAGTCCAGGACCAGATGGCCTCACATGTGAACTCTACCAAGCATCCAAGAAAATTAGTACCAATCCTCCTCAAACTCTTCAAAAAAATTGAAGAGGAGGGAAAACTACCTAATTCATTCTATGAAGCCAGCATCACCCTAACAACAAAGTCAAAGATACTATAAGAAAAGAAAATTACAGACCAATCTCTTTAATGAGGATAGATGCAAAAATCCTCAACAAAATTCTTGCAAATAGAATATAGCAGCACATTAAAAGAATTTTACCATGGCCAAGTGGGATTTATTCTGGGTATGCAAGGCTGGTACGACACAAGAAAATCAATTAATGTAATATACCAGATCAACAAATAAAAGTGAAAAAGCCACATAATCATCTCAACTGCTGCAGAAAAGGTATTTCACAAAATTCAATATCCTTTCTTGATGAAAACACTTCAAAGGATAGGAACAGAAGGGAACTTTATCAACATGATACAGGGAATATATGAAAAACCCACAACTAACATCATCCTCAATGGGGAAAGACTGAAAGCTTTCCCTCTAAGATCAGGAATAAGACAAGGATACCTGCCCACTGTCACCACTGTTATTCAACATTGTGCTAGCCAGACAATTAGAAAAGAAAAAGAAATAAAAGGCATTCAAATAGGAAAGGAAAAAGTAAAACTCTCACTGTTTGCAGATGTCATTTACTATATATTGAAAAGCCAAAAACCCACAGCAAAGCTACCAGAGCTAATAAATGAGTACACCAAAGTGGTAAGGTATAAGATTAACACCCCAAAATCAGTAGCATTTTACATATTAGCAATGACCAGTCTGAGGAGGAAATTAAGAAAAAAAAAATTTCATTTACTATAGCAACCAAAAGAGCCAAATATTTAGGAATAAAGTTAACTAAGGACACAAATGGCCCATACACAGAAAACTACAAAAAATTACTAAAAGAAATCATGGAGACCCAAATAAATGTAAAGACATATCGTGTTCATGGATTGGTAGATTAAAGATAGTTAGGATGTCAATTCTACCCAAATCAATCTATAGATTCAATGCAATACCAATTAGAATCTCAACAACTTACTTTGCAGAAAAAGAAAAACCAATAACCAAATTTATTTAGAAGGGCAGGGTGCCCCAAAAAGCTAAAAATATCTTGAGAATGAAAAATGAAGTGGGAGGTCTCACACTACCTGATTCTAAAGCATATTACAACTCTACAGCAGTCAAAAGAGGATGGTATTGGCAAAAACAGATATACTGACCAATGGAATCTAACTGAGTATTCAGAAATAAACTCTTTCATCTACAGACAATTGATCCTCAACAAGGCAGTCAAGATAACCCAACTGGGACAGAGCAGCCTCTATATTAAATGGTGTTTGGAGAACTGGATATACATATGCAAAAGAAGGAAAGGGACCCATATCTCACACCCTCTATAAAAATTAACTCAAAATAGATCAAAGACTTAAACATTAGAGCTAATACCATAAAGCTTTTTCATAAACCTTTTGACAGGAGCTGGTTTCCTAGACCTTACAACCAAAGCATGAATAATGAAAAAGGAAAAGATAAATGAGATCTCCTCAAAATTAAAAACTTTTGTACACCAAAGAACTTTTTCAGGAAAGTAAAAAGGCAGCCTAATAAATGGGAGAGAATATTTGAAACCCTCATATCAGATAATTATATATCCAGAATATATAAGAAGATTCCACAACTCAACAACAAAAAGACAAACAACCCCATTAATAAATGAGCAAAAGACATAAACAGACACTTCTCAGAAGAGGAAATACAAATGGCTAAAAACTCAACTTCACTTGATATTAGGGAAATGCAAATCAAAACCACAATGAGATACCATCTCACACCCAGTAGGATGGCCATTATCAAAAAACAAACAAACAACAGAACAACAAGCTGTTGTTGTTTGTTTTTCATAAACCTTTTGACAGGAGCTGGTTTCCTAGACCTTACAACCAAAGCATGAACAATGAAAAAGGAAAAGATAAATGAGATCTCCTCAAAATTTTCATCCACTGGAGAGGATGTGGAGAACGAGGCACATTTATTCAATACTGGTAGGTTCCTCAGGAAGCTAAGTATAGAATTGCCATATGATCCAGCAATCCCATTATTAGCATTTATTCAGAGGAACTGAAGGAAAGAACACAAATAGACATCTGTGCACCAATGTTTATAACGGCATCATTCATGACTGCCAAGAGACAGAAACAGCCCAAATGTCCATCAATGGCCAAGTGGCTAAACAAGCTATTGTATAAACATACGATGGAATATTATGCAGCTGTAACACAGAATAAAGTCATGAAACACATAACAATGTGGATGAAACTTAAGGACATTACAGTGAGTGAAATTAGCCAAAAACAAAAGGACAAATACTGTATGTTCTCACTAATATGAACTAACATTAATAAGTGAACTTTGAGAGTTAAAGTTAAGAACACAGGTTACAGGAGATAGAAAGTGGTGGGTAGAGACTGGGCATTTGGTGCTGAAGGAGTACAGGACATGAAACAGGACTGATTATAAAGATTCTGCAATGGATACCACAATATATCTGATATAATATAAGTACACTGAATAAAAGTGAATGTGAGTATGGTTTAGGGAGAAGGGTTAGGTCATGTATGACACAAGTACAAAAGGTAGAAGATAAAGATTCTATCTTTGCCTAGAGTGGACAGTGACAGTGATTAAATGTACACATATAAGAATGTTTTTGCATGAGGGAGAATAAATGAATGCCAACATTGCAGGGTATCGAAAATGGGATGGTAAAAAGGAAAAAATATAATCAATGCAAACTAGACTCTATAGTCAACAGTAACTTGTAATATGCTTCCACTGAATGTAACAAAGGCAATATTCCAAAACTAAATGTCACATGTGGGGGATATGGGAGAAGGTATGGGATTTTGTTATGGAAGAAAAGTAAATGTCCTCATGCAGACTGTACTGGCAAAGGTATGGCTATGTGAATATACTAAGAACCACTGATTTTTTGCTTAGGTTGGATTGTATGATGTGCAAATAAAACTGTTTAAAATGAACAGCAAGATATAAGTGCTGGAGAAAGAGATGTACCTATTTACTGTTGGTATGGAAGCAAACAGGTGCCGCCCCCAGGGAGGGCAGTCTAGCGGGAGGCTGGGAGTGGGGATGCCATATGATTATGTAACCCCGTTGCTAGGTATATACTTGGAGAAAACGACAGTGGTGAAAGGAATGAGCATTGGCACAGATGTTTATGGTAGCAGAGTTCAGGATCTGCAACAGACGGAGGTGGCCTAAGGGTACACTGACTGAGGAATGGAAAGGGAAACTGTGGTGTATACGTTCAACAGATTACTGAATGGCTGCAAGAAGGAATGAAGTTGTGAGACATGCAATTGCAGCAATGAGCCTTGAGGACAGTTGAATGAAATGTCAGAAACAAAAAAAAACAAAAAAAACAAATATTATCACACCTCACTCATATGGACTAACTATAATATATATAAACTTGGAGAACTGAAGTCCAGAGCATGGGTTATCAGCTTGGGGAACTACTGTAAAGAGTCCCAGATTGTAAACTCTTACAGCAGTCACATCTATTCTGGACTTGTAACTGTTACTTCTAAATTCTGAGCTATTTGTGTAAAACCTGGTCATTCCCTGGAACTTCAGTTATTTGTGTGCCACCTAAGATGCAGAGTCAGAGCTCTGAAGCTATGAAAGTCAGCATTACCCCATTACAGCAGCTGTAAAAAAGTTGAAAAAGTAATCAGACTTCAGCTAGAGATGTTAACGAAGCTGATCTGGATAGGACTAAGGTAGATCAGAATACAGGGTAAAGGATGATATCTTCTGCATTTCAAAATTTCAACTTGTGTGAGACCAAAGGGAGAGACGTTTATTTGGTTCAAAATTTATGTTTTTGGTGGCACATTATCTAGTTTAACCTGTTTGGTTAGTCAATTCAAACACCATAATTACATGGAACCTTGATAGGGAATGAAATCTTGTTGGTTTGTACAGGTTAGTGCGATGTCTCGATACATCCCAGAGCAATCTGGGGAGTGAATAAAAAAGTATTTGCAATTTCCCTTGGGGAACTGGGGACAAATGGGGAAATATTAAATTTCCCCACCAGGGAATCTTCTGATAGTCTCACAAGCATTGGTGAAAACTAATTTAATAGGTCAAGCTCTTGCTCTTGGGTCTCACCCCTATGATACTTATTCCTGCAGAGGAGAACCTCAGCCTACGTAGAATTATACCAAGAGTCACCCCCAGAGAACCTCTTTTGTTGCTCAGATATGACCCCTCTCTCTAAACCAATTACACAGGTGAACTCACTGCTTTCCCCACCATGTGGGAAATGACTCCCATGGGTGTAAATCTCCCTGACAACGTGGAACAGGACTCCTGGGATAAGCCAACCTGGTATCAGGGAATTGAAAAAGCCTTCTTGACCAAAAGGGAGAAGAGAGAAATGAGACAAAATAAAGTCTCAGTGGCTGAGAGATTTCAGAGTCAAGAGGTTATCCTGGAAGTTTTTCTTATGAGTTATATAAACATTCCTTTTTAGTTTATGGTATATTAGAGTGGCTAGAGGGAAGTATCTGAAACTGTTAAACTGTATTCCAGTAGCCTTGATTCTCAAAGATATTCTCAAATAAATAATGAGAGGGGGTGTGTAGTAAGGGGTAAAAATAATTAGGTAGATTGTAATACTAGTGGTCAATGAGAGGGAGGGATAATGGGTACAAAGGACGTCTGTTTTTTTTTTAATTTTTTCTTTTTATCTAAGTCATGCAAATGTTCTAAAAACGATCATGGTGATGAATACACAACTATGTGATGAAAAGCAGAAAAGACAGGTCATGCAATAGTGTTATGTGAGCCTGATCTGGACCCCAATTCAAACCGTTAGCCTGAATTGCTAGCCTGACTCCACGCACAGGCCTTCCCACATTTTGGGAGCAGGGTCTGATGCAGAGACTAGTCCTGGGGAAAAAAGGTGACAGGAAAGGCTCCCCGACCCCCAACCATCACACATCACATGTCTGTGGGGAAGCTGGTGCTAATCCATTCCTAGACGACCTGCTTCTGGGTTGGGTTTCGTACACAGCAGAGCAGCTCCTTTGCGGCAACCCTCTTCAAAAGGGATTGTAGAAAAGCAGAAGTAAATATATACATATATATATATATGAAAACAAGAGCCAAAATGTGGAAGTGTTCATCAACAAACAAATGGATAAATAAAATGTGGTATAAACATGCAATGGAATATTATTTGGCCATAAGAAAGAATGAAGTTATGAAACATGCTGCAATATGTAAGAACCCTCAAAATACTACACTACGAAAAAAAAAAATACTACACTATGCCCAGTGAAATAATCGAGGCACATTAAGACAAATACTGTATGATATCACTTATAAAAGATGACTAGAAAGCAAATTCACAGAGACAGAAATAAGGATTAGATACCGTAGGTGTAATTAACAATGGTGAGTCTGAGTATGGTTGAAAGGGGAAGTCTGTAATCATGTATGTCACTAGAAGGAAACCCAGAGGATCAAACATGGGACTGTATACATAGCAAAACCTGTTGGTGACAATGGCTGTGGTTAATTATACAAATATAAGAAAGTTCTTTTATAACTAGAACATATGCATGTCACCATTACAAGGTATGTCAAGAATAGGGCAATATGGGAAAAATATAATTAATCCAACTAAAGACTATAGTTAACAGTTACTATGTAATAGTCTTTCATCAATTGTAACAAAGGTACTATACAGAAGCTAAGTGTCAATAATGGGGGGGTATAGAGGTACGGAATTTTTATCTTTGTTTCAGAGCAATGAGAACGTTCTTCAAATTGATTGCAGTGGTGAATACATAACAATGTGGTTATACCAAAAGCCACGGATTGTACATTTTGGATGGATTGTATGGTGTGTGAATAAACTGTAAAAAAAAAAAAAGCATTAGATGTTAGGAGGGGATGAGGGGAAGAAAGGGGAGTGGTTATTTGGGGGAAAAAAGGGGGTGAATTTTATGTTAACATGAAATACATCTCAATAAAGCTGTTTAAAAAGTGAAAGAAAAAAAAGAAATTTAGTATCCAAATCAGCCTGAAAATTTTCATGGCCCAAGAATATGCCTATCATTAATGTAGGAAGCACTGGTAAGCAGGGGCACAGTTATGGTAACAACTGGTCGTATACTGATCAAAACTAAAAACTGCTGTTTTAAATTCAAGTATAATAGGATTAATTAGGCTTTAATTTTTTAAAAAATCCATAATCTATTTTTTAGCATAAAAAGATACATAATAGGGTGGGCCAAGGTGGCTCTGCAGGCAGAGTTCTCTCCTGCCATTTCAGAGACCTGGGTTCGATTCCCGATGCCGGCCCATGCCAAAAAAAAAAAAAGCATAATATACACATTACTCTATTTCTTATGACAAATATTTTCTCATTTTAAGTATAAGCTGGAAAAAAAGATTTTTAGCTACCTGCAGAATTTATGATATATTGTTTGAATATATAAATCAGAAAAACAAATCTGGATTTTTCTGTTTATACTTATAATTTGTTTATAAAATAATTATATTTGTTTACAGACAATCATTTTACTTTGAGCTTCACACATTCTACTGGCCAACTTCAAATATACCTCCTGGCCAACAGAAAAGGATAAGTAAAACAGCATTTGGTTTTCCTAAAATTCATGTAATTTTGAAAGATTTCTTCTTAATTTTTACCACAAATATGTTCCTAAACTGTTTTAAGTGATTAAACAAGGGTACAAAGAATGCCAACTGAATTTAGAAGCATGAACTCTTCTCTCAGAAACCCTCTTGCTAGGAGGATGTATCTTCTCTGGCAAACTAAAGTGACTAGAGAAATATATTCCAGACATGTGCCTGTTGCAGGAGACAACTTAGCCAAGAGAAAAGTCATGGCAGAACCATGGCTCTTGGTTCAAGATGTACAAGTAAAGAAGGAAAATCTTTTTCAGGTAAGGCCTAGGAACAAAGAGATACCGAGTACCCTAGGATGGGGGAAAAACAAATCTTTTAAATGATTTTAAAATTTCAGGCTTTTTTTTAACTGTTGCAAATTTGGGTCAAAGTGATTGGTTCATTGGCGTTATCACTGCTATCACCAGGAGCAATGTTAGTAACAGATAAATTTTTCTTCACAGAATTCTAACTTAAGACTCAAATCCAAGGACAGAAGGATTTAAAATAAAAGAGAGGATATTAATCTTACAGTTATTTTTCTTAAAAGTGTGACATTAAAAAAAAAAACTGAAGGGAAGAATTTTATTTTTGTTTTATTTAAATATGAGAGGATCGTATAGTAGCCCATGACAAACTCTGGGATCTATCCTGTAACCACTTTTTGAAGAGTGCTTTGAAAATTATTGCTTATTTCTTTGTTTTGTATATGCACTATACTATACAGGGAAAAAAAAAAAAGATTGCAGGGTACTTAGACCGAAGAAGAAGCATGCTTCAATAGCAAAAAGTACTAACACAGGAGTCAGAAACTCTTGAGTTCTAGTTGTACATCTCCACTAATAATCAGCTGGATCCCTTGATGACTAATGGAATTAAGGAAAATGTCAGGGACAAAAAGGAAATGATTTTAATGTTTCTTCTGCAAAAATCTACTGCATGCTTATTATGAATATGCCAGGCACTAGCCTGCGTTCCCAGAACACAGAACTGAGCAAAACCGAAAAGATTTCTACCCCCAAGAAGCTTACAGCCTCATGACAGAGGTTAGACAAATCAAATCACAAATATACTATGACTTGTTCCTTCACGGAAAAATTCTACGAAGGAAAAGTCCAGAGTGCTAGACAATCAATCACATAACAAGGGATCTAATCAAATCTGGGATTATACTTAAAAGAAAGAGCTTTTAGGAAATCGAGGTGGGGCTGCTTTAGATAGTGGGAACTACATCTTTAAAAAGCCTAGGGAAGGGCGGGCCGTGGCGGCTCAGCAGTAAGGAAGAGTTCTCGCCTGCCATGCCGGAGACCCAGGTTCGTTTCCAGGTGCCTGTCCGTGCAAAAAAAAAAAGGTCTAGGGAAGAAAGCAATTAAATAAAAATCAATATGACAATATTTTAGAGAGAAAATGTGGAGGAGTAGAACTAGAAGGGGCTGCAGAGCTTGGCAGCACCAAGTCAAATTAAGCATAATATGCCATGGTGAAAACTTTGGTTTCCTTCTCAGGGTACTGAGAAGAAATTCAGGAGAATTTTTTTTTTCATTTTTGTTTTATTGGGGGAGAAGGGGTTAAGGAAAAGTTGATTATATAACAAATACGTTTCCATAAATTCACTTGCTCTGACTACTACATGAGAAATGCAGAGAGCAGGGAGCAAGAGACCAATTAGAAAGCTACTATGATAGCCAAGATGAAAACTGATGGTGACTTAGTTTGGGGTGACATCAGTGAAAAGGCAGTCAGTAAATAGATCAGGAGGAAAAACAACCAACTGGAAATTCCAGGGCAGAATGGAGGCAGGGAAAAGGAAGAGTTAAAGAAGACTTCCATATGTTCTTCTGCATAACTGGAGGGAAAGTGGTTATTAGTCACTGAAGCAGAGAAGAGGCTACCTTGAGCTTGAGGTAATGGCAATTTGGACATAGGTTTGAGCTTAGAGAGAAAGATGGGACTAAGCCAAAGGAATGGTAAAAAGGTCAGGGTTTTCTAATTCAAATTCATAAAGAATTGTCACACTAGCTCAAATTCATGATCTATCAGGTCTAGTATCCCATAAGCTTTTTATCAATTCAAAATAATCAACTAACATAATCTTTAACAAAATGTCTAAAAGTCAATACCTGCTTTGTCTCCTGGGCAGTTCTTAAATCCAGAACAATGTAACCTATGGTTTCCTTGGCTGAAGAGGAAGGATCCAAGGCAAAACACTGGAGTTTGATAGGGGTACGCTGTAGTCTGTAACATAAAAATGTATATGATAAATGTTTTTTGTTTAATATTGAATCAACTTTCTATTAGCATTGGAAAATTACCTATTGCTATCAAATCAATTATAATTTTGTTGAGTAAGCTATTTCCAATACGTATTTTCTGAAAAACTCTTCAACTGGAGACAACAGACTATTAATTAGGTCTACTTATCCATATACCAACCAAATAACTGCAGATGTAATTGGCTGTGAATGCAACCAATATGCTCATGATTTAAGTCCAAGAAATGTCCTGTTGGTTCTGTTACTCTAGAGAACCCTGACTAATACTAATACTAATACAGTTCAACATCAGTAGCCTTAGGAAAATATAAATCAAAACCAAAATGAGTTACTAATTCACACCTACTGGAATGGCTACTGAAAAAATGGAGAATACCAAATGTTGGTGAGGATGTAGAGAATTTGGAATTCTTGTGCATTGTTGGTGGGAAAAATTGGAATTCTGGTACATTGTTGATGGGGATGTGAAATGATGTAGTTGCTATGGAAAACAGTTTGGCAGTTCCTCAAAATTCAAATATTAAATTACCATATAGCCTGGCAGTTCTACTCATAGGTATATACACCAGAGAGTTGAAAGCAGGGATTCAAATAGATATTTGATTTCTAGTTCTTTATGTATTTTAGATATTAAACTCTTATCAGATATGATTTGCAACTATCTTCTTCCACTACATAAACTGTCTTTCACTTTCTTGATGATATCCTTTAATGCACAACAGTTTTTAATTTTGATGAAGTTCAGTTTATCTTTTTTGTTGTTGCTTATACTTTGGTGTCATATTTAAGAATACATTACCAAATACAAGGTCCTGAAGATTTTCCACATGCTGTCTTCTAAGAGTTTTTTATTTTAATTCATATTTCATAAACTATTAAAATTTAAATTAACAATTTAACATAAGATAAATTGTTTCATAAGCATGATACTGTCTAATATAGCAAGGGCTCTTTTTGAACTCAGAACATTTATAGAGGCTCATGCAGTGAACAGATTAAATTTTGTTATGTAGTTTCCTATACTAGAACTACTATGAAACCTGCACTTGTTACAAAATCATTATTTCTATATACAATTTATCTGTGTTATCTTCTCAGCCTACAATAATCAGAGTGGTACAAGCTGGCACTAACACAACTGTAAACATAACCACATTCAGACACTAACATCTCATAGCAATACTCTAAGGGCTATTTCACATGTCAATGAAAGGAAATACAAAATTGATATTTTCTAAGAATTTAATACCTCTTAAAATAAATTTATGGACTGATTTATCAATAGAAGAAAATAAACTCCTTTCGAGTTTATTTTCTTTAGTTTTCTATTTTGATTTGCTTTAGCATTGAGAAAGAGGAAGTACTGAAATGATTATATGTTTCTTAGAAGGAAATGTACTTTCAATCCTTTTTTTTCTTAATAAGAAGTAACACTATTTTAGTCTGTTTCTGGTTATAAGTTCATGAAATAACAAGATGCTATAACTTTAAATGTTTCTTACACTAATAAAGTGCCTAGATGTCTAAAATCAAATATAAACATAATTATAAAGAATCCCCTATACAATTACTTCCATAACTTTTCATTGGATGCCTCTATTTATCCTAAGCAAGGCAGGTGAAATATATAATATATGAACCAACAGAAATCAGAATGAATTCTTACTCATATTTAACATCAGGCATGTTTCATCATAGCATTTCTAACCCATCAACAGTCTCATACATTTGCAAAGCAAAACAAAACAGAACAAATAGCAGCTAAGTATATTGGTTAAAAGCTTAGATTCGAACTACATGGCCTAGGTTCCATCCACCTAACTGACTTTTGGTAATGGATTCTTAGATATGACACCAAAGTACAAGCAACAGTTACTTAACCTCATGGGCTTCAGTTTCTTCCTCCATATTTTGGGGAAAATAATAATACCTAATTCATAGTTTAAACGAGCTATAGATGGAAAGTACTTGAAAAGTTCCTGGCACATTAAAAAAAAAAAATCAATGAATGTCATTATTAGTATTACTATAATCTAATCAGAAATATAAATCTATTTATAACAGCCTGAAAAAGAGGAGAATAAAGATGCCATTTAAGTTAAAAATAATAGTCACCTGTGTTGATGAAGTGCTTTCCTGTCAATTTCCCAGGCTAATTCAGTAGCAAATTCTGGCTGATCAGTATGGTCCACAGGATCAGTAGCCAACTGTTCTCCATCAAATTTTGCTTCTACAACAAGCATATGCTTTGGACGTTTGGGAAAATAACGACCTGGAAAAAATAAGATTACACAAATTAATCAGAAGTACATAAAAACCAATACTTCTAAATTAATATATTTTAAGGATGGTTGACAACATAAATTCCATAAATTACCTCATAATAACACATATTCACAGATACACTTTCATGATTAATAAGAAACATGAATCAAATTGTAAGCTATAATTTATAAATTAGTGCTTCTCAAACATTCATGTACATATGACTCACCTGCAGATCTTGTTCAAATGAAGATTGTGGTTCAATAGGTCTGGGATGGGGCCTGAGAGTCTACATTTCTAACAAAATTTCAGGTGATAAAATGCTGCTATCCTTGGTTCACACTTGGAGTAGCAATTATATAAATAACATTTATAATTAAAGAGTTAAAAATGTCATTAAACCAATTTTTGATATTATAGAAACAGTACTCAATACAAAACAAAGTCAGCTGGAAGTTTGGAAATTTTCAATTTGCCAAAACATATTTACTTGCATCTTAATTTTCCTGTTAATTCTGTTTAAGAATGCTTTTCACATCAGCCAAAGAAAAATAAATGCATGAATTCATTCATTCTATTCTCAAGGACAATGTCATATACTTCCTAGAAATAGGAAAATACTCTATATACATATCAATTTTCACTGGTACTGCCTGACCCAATTCCTTCAATGTTCATGGAGAGACTATTCAGAGACAAGCACTATGTCAGATGGCGGGATGCAAAGAGAATAAAACTTTTACCTGTTCTCAAGGAACTAAGGATCTAGTGGAAAGAAACTAATTTTTAAAACTGAAAACAGGAATCACCAAGGAAGCAACTAAGAATCTTGCACTCAAACCACCAGTCCTCCCAGTTAGGTATCTACCCAGGTGAGAGGAATCTTAACTATTGTTAAATAAATTTCTGTAGCTACTCATCCTGGCACAGGCCCCTCAGGAGTTAAGCTGGTCTGAAAGAGCTTTATTGCAAACTTTGTGAATTTCAACCTGAGGCTCTCATTTAAAACTCTCTATTTTGGGAGTCTTAATATATATGGCATGGCTTTTCATTTGCACTCACAGAAGCCCCTCTCTAGAACTCATTTTCAGCTGCTCTAGACAAGCACTAGATTCTCCAAACAAACTTCATATATACCAAAGAACCTATATTTGCAATCAGACCAACATTACTACATCCTTCAAAAGGTCTGAGAACATAGGACAGTGGGAAAAAACTGGTGCCTCCCTCTCCCCACAGACAATTAACACCTTGATAACAGAAATCCTGTCTTTTTCATCCTTGGAACTCAATACACAGCCCATATTTTGCTTATGGCAGAAACTCAATCATTTTCTTTTGAATAAATGGTATTTCCAGATGTGTGATCAAGAAAATGCAAACAGTTCAGCATAGTTGAAGCGCTGTTTAACATAATGGATAAATGGCAGGAGGGGATGAGACCAAAAAGGTAAGCAAAAGGTCATGTATACAGTTGTAAAGAGGGTCAACAATATCCTTTAGGACAAAGGATTTTAAGGAAATCTGATTTGTATTTCAGAAAGATTATCCCCAGATAGGAATGTAGGCAGTAAATGCATTCCAAAAGGGAAGAAAACACTTTGGAAACCAGATCAGTGAAAAGATTACTTCAACAGATTAGGTGGACAACAATTATCCAAATTATTGAAGGCACTCACAATGGAAATTCATTCATTCAAAACTTTCGTTTTGCATATACTATTATTTAGAAAATGGAATCAGTACATGACTACCTGGAAGCTAGGATGGGGAGGTAATGCAGGATGACTCTCAGGTTCTTGACTTAGGGCAATAGAATGATGAATGGAAATACAAACATACAAGAGGAGGGACAGTTTGGAGGGAGGAACGCATGCCAGTTTTAGGTATGTTTGTGGCAACAGCTTCTAACTGAAATCCCTGACTCCAGGATCTCTCCCCTGCACAAACTTGTGAAGCTTGCAAAATCCACTCCCCTACTTAGACTGCCTTCTTATTCCTAAGCACATTAAATGTAAACTCCTTGGCCTGGCTCTTAAGATCCTCCAAGGCCTACCCACACCAACTATCAACAGCTTATTTCTTACCATGACACTCCTAATTATTCCCTCTCCTCTCCTCTGGTCATGTAGCAGACCTCTTCAATGTTCCATGAACCCACGTGCTCATTCCCACACGGACCTGAGTTATCAAATCACTGGAACGGCTTTCCTTCCATCCAGCCTCACTGATTTAAAGCTCGATCGTCAAGGCACTCCTCCATGATCCCCATTTGTCCTCCAAAACCAACATTCACTGTCCATATTGCATATTTTTAATACAACTCAATTTATCGCTTCCTGCATACTAATTCGATGTCCCCAAGTAGACAGACTCCTAGGTCACTGAAAAAAGAACTCCCGATAAATGTTTCCTCATAGCATGGGGCACAACTCTAAGTTAAAAGCTTGTTAATCAAATTAAAGGGATTTCATCCTGGTACTGTGGGATCAACAATGCTATCATGACAAAAGGGGGGAAAAGTGTAGCTAATAAAGTACCAGTGGCAGAAAGAGTTCAAACAGAGTCGAGAGGCTGCTCTGGAGGTTGCTCTTACATAAACTTAAGTGAGACACTGCTACCTATCATAACTTGTCAAATCCCAACCAAAACCATTCCAGCCAATCCTAACAAACTCTAAGGCAAAGGTTCCATGTACTGGGCAACTTTCTAGAAACCCACAACCTCCAGATGGATTCCTGGACAAGGTAAGTCCTAAAACCTAGAGGGGCCACTCTCTCCAGCACATCAGCTAGTTCCGTCTCCCTACCCCATATTATTTTTTGACAGCCCCTTCCAATATGAAAAAGTTAGAATGGTCAGAGTCCAAATACCCCTAAAGAGTGCAAGAAAGATCAAAGACGATGGTGGAGTTATACAGAGAAAGTAGGATTTAACAAACGAGTATGACTGCTGAATCATTATATTGATACTTCTTTTAGCCTCCAGAATCTTAAGAGCAGCTAGAAGTAAAAACCTAAAATTGTTGATTTGTAACGCATCCAAACTCTGAAATCTGTTCTACAACTAATGTGGTGATATGCTTTGAAATTTATTGCTTTTTTGTATATACATTATCTTTTACAAAAAAAAAAAAGTCAATTGTCATGATAAAAAAAGAAATATTTATTCTGTCTAGCCTTCAATTTTCTGGAGCAACTACTAGAAGGAAAAGTCTGAAATGATGGTATGGTAGCTCATGAGAAACTTGGGGATTTGTCTTGTAACTACTTGTTGAAGAGTGCTTGGAAAACTACTGCTTTTTTTCTTTCTTTTTTTGTATATATGTGATATTATACAATAAAAATTTTTTTAAAAATTAAAGGGGATTTCAGTCTCAGATATTTAGACAACCAGTTATCTACCAGTTAAAAATATCCTAACTCTGACTCTTTATGGCTAGTCCCAATTCATGGGACTCAATAGCATGTCCCAATTTTCCCCAAAACTCAAAAATTAGATTTATAACGTTTCCTTCCTTCTCCCTTACCGCAAAAGTAATGCCTGGCCTTCACAAAGTGCCCTCCCATCAAAAAAATAAAATAAAATCCAGCCACACCTCTGGCTTACTCGAGATGACATTTTATTCTGATCATATTATTCAGAACCTGGCCTCAATTTATCTATCTAGCCCCTATCACCTCCACTTTCCTGCAATCTGCTCTCCAACCTCGTTAAACTTACACAATCCCAAAGCATGACTTACTTTCCAGGCCTTAGATGTTTTCTGCTCTCCTCTTTGCTTGGAACGTCCTTCCTTCCGGTACACCTAAGCGATACCTAGTCATTCTTTGGGAACCAAATACATGTCATCTCCTACAATGAACAAGCCTTCCCCGACTTCCCCGCAGAGGTGGTCATTCCCTCTCCTACAAGACCATGAATGATCTGATCCTTTCTCCATGTTACATCCTAGGTTTTGGAACGAGGACACTGCCATGCTTCAACTCCCGTCACACTGCCTTACACTCAATAAACTCCCAATCGGCAAATACCACGCGTTCAACACACAAAACTACAATGCATGTATTAACAGACACACAATGTCATCTGTGAAGCCCTCCAAGGAGACCCCGAAAGGGAAAGGCCTCGGCCATAGTCCGGAAAGTACAGGAAGCACGTATTCAAGTAAAAGGCGAAGTTCTTACAAACCGTATTACCGCGGGACCATTAAACTCAGAGAGAATGAGCTTTCCAAGAACACTTCCAGCTCACATGGGAAAGCCATCGACGTGTTGACTTCTGGTGGAAATCGTTCATCCTAGACTTTACGGGGCCACAGCTACTGACGCGAAATATCATCTCCCCCATCAGCTCTCGTACTCTCCTGAGATTTTTTTTAAAAAATCAACTGCCTAACACGCCTCAACGTACAACTCTGAGAAGTCCTTGAGGACCACAAACGCAAAAATGACAGGGTTTTTTTAAGTTACCGAAACCTCGGTCCCACCCTATTCATTTAAAATTCAGGGAGCAGCAGCTGCAAAAGCAAACCCCGGCCGCTCACCTTCAAGGATGGACACGACAATGAGCAGCTGGTCGGACTTGGAGACCATGGTCGCGACTGGCGGCCCGGAGGCGGGGGGTGCTGGAGGGAGAGGGGCCCGGGTGAGTCGCAGGAAGCCCGGGGCACCCAGCCAGGCTCCCGGCGGCGGCCCAGGCGCCCGGCCACAGCGGGCCTCCGACGCCGAGCCCCTGCTCCGCGGCCCGGCCCCGCCGCGGGCTGCAGCACGCCGGGCTCCCCGGCCCCGCGCCGCCAGCCCAACCCCTCGCCCTGCCCCGACCCCAGGCAAAAGTCGCTCCGCCGCCCGAAGAGCAGGGAGACTCAAGCCCGCCGTCAGAAGACCTTTTGCCGCCTGCGGAACCGCTTTTCCAACGCCGGGGCAGCAACCGCAGCATCCACGGCAGCCGCAGCCACAGCGCTTCCGCCTAGCAACCACGCCCGCAGGCCCAGCGACCCGGGGACGCTGGAGGACAAAGGGCGATAGAGAGCAGCGCAGTCGAGGGTAGAACGCCCCTCGCCCACTTCACCTCACGCCCTTTTAAGCACCGTTCCAGAGCCCTGAGGAAAAGAATAGTTCATTACCTCACAGCGCCCCCTGCTAGTGGGACGAGGAAAAGTGGGCGAGTGCGCGAGAAGCAACTGCGCAAGCGCGTTACTGCAGTAAACGCTTCCTGCAGCCTTAGCGCTGGGGTGGAGAGCAGCGTATTCTCTGCTTCCCGCCCCACACGCACCGTAGAAATACAGTAATGGTGAATTTTAAAAAGAACAGAGCAAAAGACTAGCTCCGTTCGGATCCTCAATGTCAACACTTCTTAAAAATTAAAACAAAAAAAAAAATGACGACTTAAATATGAGCTCGAAAATCCCCAAATGGTCCTCACAGGGCACCTCAACTGCTGCGCTTTCAGAGCAAGTAGCGTCAATACGGTAATCAGTGTACCTGGCGGAGCTGGCAGAGAACTTCCTGTACAGTAGAAAATACCCGAAAACAAAAACACTGTCGCGTGGGCGGGAAATTAAACGTATAGGTTCTTCTATTCCCTGAGCACGAAGTCTAAACGTTAGCCTACTCTTCAACTTTACATCCAAGCTGCAGGTTTTCTTACAGAAGCTCGAAATCTTCTGTAGATTACCTGGCTTGAGCCTGGAGCCGGCCTGCAGGCACTGCCCTCCTCTCCCGCCCCAGCAGCCCGGGCCTTTCTCCCCTTAACAGACTGGACGGAGGCAAAGCCCTTAGGAGCAGAGCGACCCCCAGTTTCGCCGTGCGTGGGGGACACTGCCCCCGCGCCGTACCCCTCCTCCGCCCGCGCGCGGACGTCCCCGGGGAGGACACGCGAGTTCGCGGGGCCGGCTTGCGTCTGCTCGGCGGCGTGGCTGGCCGTGGTGTTTGAGGATAAGGTGCATCCCACAGCCGAAAAATGTAGCGGAAGATCACAAAACTCACCCGAGCCGACTCCCACTAACTTAATAGATTACAAGTGATTGAAACCAGGAAGGGGAAGGGAGAAGGGATTCGAATCAGGGTCTCCCACTCCCAGGATCCACGCGTAGAAGCGGACTGCCCTCCCCTCCCCTTTCTCTACCCTCCCCTACCCTCTCCTCCCCCTCTCCTCCACCCTTTCACTCCCCTTCCCCTCCCCTCCCTCCCCTCCCTCCCCTCCCTCCCCTTCCCTCCCCTTTCTCTCCCCTCTCCTCCCTCCCTTTCCTCCCTCCCCTCCCACCCCCTCCCTCCCCTCCCACTTCCCTTCCCCCCCTCCCTCTCCCTCCCCGCCCACTTTCACTCCCCCTCCTGCTACATGTCACGTGGAGGCAAAAGTGGCTCCAATTCCACGAGTGGACAGAGGGCGTCTTCTGAGTCTGGAAAATTGAAAGGAGATGATCTTCAGACCCGTTGTTTTTTGGGTGTTTTTTTTTTTTTGGTGAAATGCCTGAATGGGACCTTTTTATTCTCACACTAAGCAAGACCTTATTAACCAGGAATTTGGAGGGAAAAAAAAAACACCTGGTTTTTTATTTTGCATTTTATAATCGTTTACTTCAAATTGTTTGCTTTGCAGCTGGCCTCCACAAATAGTAAATGCCCATTTAGTTATCTTTTTTATATGAAGAGTCTCAGGCCTTAAGTAGTAGCTGTAAAAGAACCAGAAACTGCCAATCCAAACCCCCTGTTGTTAGGGTTTCCAGTGGGGCTTAAAACCTAGATTATAAATCATAATTGTATGCCAGAGAATAATCTCAGGTCGTGAAAAATCTGAAAATCATTAAAATTAAGAAAACCTTCCACACAGTGAAATGTTTACAGTTCCTTTATCTGAAATGTCCCTAAGAACATTATTACTCCTAATCATAGCTACTGAAAAGACACCAGCTTAGTTAGCATGGTGCTTTTTCAGACTGTACAAATTAATTGCATGCAATTTCCCATTTAGAAATGGAATTATAATTTCATCAGCATCTATGGGCTCCTTTTCTGTTCTTCCATAGTTTAATTTCCTCTAATACGCTAATAACTTCAGTTCTAGCTAAATCATCGCATTTTAACTAAATTCATGAGGGAAAATTTGGTAATAAGCTTATGAAGAAACAAGTACAGTTTCAGAATATGAAATTTTTTTTTACTATTAGACCATGTGCTATTACACTTTACACTTTAAACATGCAAATTCAAATGGATATATTTTATTAAAAGTTTGATGTTGAATTCATTAGTTTATCAGTCTAATAGCTAATCATATTAGTCAGCTTTCTATTTCTATGAATTTTAAACAGCCAAAAAAAAAAACCCCAGAACATTTTGACTTATTTTAACAGAACATGTTGACTCATTCTGTATCTACTTCATATTTTTGAAAAGCACTTGACCGTTTAGGTTTTTTTCTTATAGTTTTTATCTTTTCAACATGTTCTGCAATCCACCACAGGAGGGATTGTGACCTGAGCTGTATTCTCCTGCCTCCCCCTTGCCCCCACTCCCCGACATCCCACCCACCCTCACCCCTCAGACATACATTCAGGAACACATTAAGTAAAATTTAAGGCGAGTTCCCAGGCCTCGGAAAATGAACATATCTGTTGAATAACTGCTACTTGCGCAACGTGATACCAGACCCTGCCCTTCAAGAGAAACTTAGAATATGGCCTCCAAATGAAAGCGGGGGTGGAGGTGGAAGTAGTAACCAGTAGTTACTACTAGTGCCAAGAGGACTTGACTCCTGCAATGAAGAATCTGATATCATTAAACTTGTCAGTTAATTGGATCCCATGAGGAACAGCCACGAATAGCTATCATAGGAGATGCAGTATTACCCCAGCTCCACAACGTATCAGCTTTGTGACTTGACCAAATCACTTCTTTTCTCTGCTCTTCGTATTCCCACTTGTAAAAGAGGATTGATAGTTCCCATCTCCTGAGTTTTTTGAGGATTAAGGGCATCCCTTCTGTGGGACCTGTGCCATCATGGAATCTCTGTAGGTGGAGCATCTTTCATACTCTCCCATGTTGCTCTATGTTTATGTTCTAGGGGTGATATCCCCCCAGAAAGTTTCTCCTCCTGGCTTTTATGAAGGACTGCAGCACAGCATCCCAAAGTCAAACAATCCTGCAGGTCAGGCCAGGGTTGGCCTTCAGGCTGTCAGTTTTCAGGGCCGAGTGGGGATGGAACCATCATTGTTTAACAGGACAGCCCTTCTCAAGCCCAGCCCGGCTCTGTGCCCTTCTCTGTACCAGCTACTTTGTTGCCATGCGGTAAAGGCCAGATTTTTCAAACTTTCTTGTGAAGCTAGAAATGCAGATTTTTGTTTTTATGTTAATGTATCCTATTTCTAAATGCTGGGAACCAATTTCAGTTAAACAACAACTACAAAAACAAAAACACACCACGAACCGATCCAAACATTTCTGCCAGCCACCAGTTAATTAGCGCCAGCCTAAATGCATCAAGGTGTTTACAACAGATGTCCCTGAAGGGCAGAGAAAAGAAAGTAGTAGGAAAAAGAGAAGAGATTACCCAAACCTGGGGAGGAGAGGGGTGCCAGTGTTCTTGAGGCTAGTTGGGACCCACATTCCGCTTGTTGGCAGAGCGTTGGGGAGGGGAGAGAAACAGGGATTGGTCCCATGGGGCCCTTGGGTGGTGGCATCTTCGGCTCTGACTTACCATCTTTGGCTCAGACTCTTAGGCCCCTAAATTGATGTCCCAGCCTCAAGGGACTTTTCCAGCTAAGAGACCAAAGAAAACACCAGACACGGACTGAGACAAGAGCATTTATTATAGGTATCTATTTACAGGAGTGAAAGAAGAAAGTCAATCAGGGAATCAACCTGCTCTGACAGTGGCCCATACAGAGCTCAGTGTGAAAGTTCTCCAGAATTCGGCGGGAATCAACAGGGCCAGTTATAGGGTCCAAGACAAAGACAGCAGAGTGGTCTTGCAAGTAAGATTATAGGTTAACAGTAAACATAATTCCAGGAAGGAGGAGTAAGGTATAGATTAACATTTTACGTAGACAGGGGTCTGGTTCCTTCCTTACATTGATCATCTGTGCACTCTTCCTTTGTAAAGAGTTTAGCTTAAACATTAACTGACCCAGATCATGCTAGTGGCTGCGAGCTTTAAAGTTTCACAAAGACCCAGGGAATGGTTTGGCCCCTGGGCTCCCACAGTTAACATAGAATCAGCAAACTCACTAGACTTTTACGAATCTTGTAGGCTTGGGTGATGGACAGCTCATCAATGACCAGCAAGGGCAAAAACTGCCAAGCCTCCCCCAAAATTTGCTCTGTGTGAGAAACCCAACCCTTCTGCATAACACTTTGTGTATGGCATAGGAGCCCCAGTAATGACTGAGATTGAGTTTCCTCACTTTCGGAATGGAAGCTTTGGTTTGGATTTAAGTGTATAAAGGAAAGCAGCATTTCTTACAGCTGTTCTTAACAAGGTTACTTTCCTTTGGGGTGAGCTTTGGGCCACCCAGTCCTGGTGGGAGCCACTGTGGTTCTCTCTGGAGGCATGGTGTAGGGGGCAAGAATCCCCACTGTCCACACAGCTGCAAAGCTGGGGACATTTCTGGGACTGTGGCAGAGGCTTCAGTCCAGCAGAAGATACTGCTCAAGGGTGCCCTGGAAAGGGTATGCCTTTAATAGAGGGCTTGTTCTAGTTTGCTAACTGCCAGAATGCAATATACCAGAAACGGAATGACTTTTAAAAAGGGAAATTTAATAAGTTGCAAGTGTACAGTTCTAAGGCTGAGAAAAATGTCCCAATTAAAACAATCTATAGAAATGTCCAATCTAAGGCATCCAGGGAAAGACACCTCGGTTCAAGAAGGCCAATGAAGTTCAGGGTTTCTCTTCAAGTGAGAAGGCACATGGCAAACACGGTCAGGGTTCCTCTCTCACCTGGAAGGGCACATGGTGTCATCTGCTGGCTTTCTCTCCTGGCTTCCTGTTTCATGAAGCTCCCTGGGAGGTGTTTTCCTTCTTCATCTGCAAAAGTTGCTGGCTCGTGGACTCTCTGCTTCTCATGGCTGTGTCCTTCTCTGCTCTCAGAATCTCTTCCGTTCTCCAAAATGTTTTGTCTTTTATAGAATTCCAGTAAAAAGTAATCAACACCCACCTAGAATGGGTGGAGACATGTCTCCACCTAATCCAGTTTACCAAGTGCTCTGGATTGAGTCACATCTCCAGGAAGATAACCTAATTAAAGTTTCAAACATACAGTACTGAATAGGGATTAGAAGAAATGACTGCCTTTGTAAAACGGGATTGGGGTTAAAATATGGCTTTTCTAGGGTACATACCTCCTTTCAAACTGGCGAAGTGGTCATATAGTAGAGGCAGCAGACTTTTGAGGGGGCTTCACTCAGCCTGCCATGAATTATCATAAACTGGGTAGCTTAAAACAACAAAAATGTTTTCTCTCACAGTTTGAAATACCACAGGTCAAAAAGTCAGAGTGACAGCAGGGTTGGCTCCTTCCGGAGGCTCTGAGGAGAAATCAACTCATGTCTCTCTCCTTGCTTCTTGTGTCTGCCAGCAGTCCTCAGTGGTCCTTGGCTTGCAGACACATCACTCCAGTCCCTGCCTCCATCTTTACATGGCCTCCTTATCTGTGTGTCTCTCTGAATCCTCTCCTCTTCTGATAAGGACACCAGTTACTGGATTGAGGGTCCACCCTAAATCCAGGATGATTCATCTCAAGATCCTTAACTAATTACATCTGCAGAAGCCCTATTTCCAAATAAGGTCACATACTAACGTTCCGGCAGAATGCTGGGGATACACTATTCACCCCGCAGTAGGGATGGGGAGATGGTGGACACTGGGATGAAAGATCCACTCCTGTAACATTGCGACTTTGGGAAACACGAGGTGACCTTGTGGGGGTTTGATTCACCCACTGCATAATGCCTGTGTGTGTCAATATTCTTTTCCTCTGAAAAGCTTCCTTTGACATCCTGAAGCCAATAGTACAGGAAAAACTGGTGCCAGCTTACTCAGCTGTCTGGTGAAGAAACTTCCCAGGCTTCTGGGTGAGTGTCTTGGCTCACACAAGTCTGCCCCCATAGCGTCTTCTGTGTTATGAGATCTCTATGGCACAAGAGTTCTGTTTTTATGCTGCTATTGCAAATACACCTGAAGGCTATGAAGCTACTCCCTACCTCTCTGTACTATAATGAACAATAGAAATAAATTACAAAAACAGAAAATAATATCCCCCCTTTGAATTCAAAGGAAAGCCTAAACATATGGCCTGGGGTCAAAGAAAAGTCTCTTTAGACTTCTTGCCTGATCCCTAAATGATAACACAAGCAGGTCCCCTAGTCACAAGCTGTTTTACTCTTTTTTTTTCTGGGTGCATGGTTCAGGAATAGAACCCAGGTCTCCTGCATGAAAGGCAAGTATTCTACCACTGAACCACCACAAGCTATTTTAAAAGCAGGGTAACACAACTGCTATTCCTTGGTGATTGCAAAAACAAACAAACAAAAATACTGTCCTTCCTAAATTTCTACTGCCAGCATAATGCTTTGTATTTGTATAAATGTGTACATTTCCAAGCAGGTTCTAACATGTGTAACCGGATACTGAATGGGGACTTTTCAGGTTGCCCTGCAATTATCACCCAAGACCCAAAGGATGACAAAGAGGCCTCACGTTCCTTCTTTCCAAAGAACATCCAAGGCAATTAAGGCCCAGTCACCGCTTCTGCTCTTTGTAAAAGGTGACGCTACTGCTTTGCTACCCACAAACATCACTCTACCACCCACCTAAGGCTGTGTTCAAAGATGATGGACCAAGGAGTGGTAAGTGATAAGCCTAAGGCCTTTCCTGTAATAGGGGGGTAAGAGTTCTTGTTCTCTCTACCCTAAGCCAAGTTAAAAAGGGTAAGTCCAAGAGAAGCTCTCACGGATATTGAGGGACTTGCTTAGGTAGAAAGAAAAGAGAGAAAGAAAGAATTAGGGGAAGGAGAGAGAGCAAGAGAGAGAGATTAGCAACCTGCATCCACATGTCCACATTTTACTGAGGAAAATATGTGTGAGATTCCCATGGATCAAAAGGATATAGTGGCAGGTTACTTCCACCGAGCCCACTTGTGGCACTCTTTTGAAAAGGACACCTTGCCAGGTGTGAAGAATGCAGCAGCAAGATGCCGTGGGGTGAAGATTCTGGAAAGGAACTGAAAAGAGTTTAGAAGCTGTTGAATCAGACTAAGTTAGACAAGTCTCTGGGAGGAGAATATATTGCATTGGAAAACCCTTCCCTTAATGCATTGTCCCCAGAAAACTTACACATTTATTCTAGGAGAGACTTAGCATTTAGCTGGCTGCCACCCAGAGGGCATCAAAGACTGATGGATTTGGACCAGAAAAGCAGCAAGAGAGAGAGAGAACCACGCCTGCATCTATTAAGATAGGGACATTTGCACTGTCTCACCACCCCTGATCCCACGGTTTTGGAAGGGAAAGGACCCCAAAAGAACAGAAGAGAAGGAGTGAAAAAGTTGATCCCACATCCTCCCTAATCCAAGTCTCTTAGGTGCACATTTTGCTGGATTGGGAGGAGATGAGATGCCAAACAGATATGCAGTTGAGTTTTAAATTGCATTACATTGAACTGGTCTGATATTTTAATAGCTGAAAATGGCCAGAAAACAATGGGATCAGCCCAAACTGTCATTATGGGGTGGGAAAATGGAGCATAGTAATTGGAGAGCAGTAATTGGAGAAAAGTGAAACTATTTCATATTTGTACTCTGATCACAGTTCAGACTGTTGAATAAACCAGTTATACATTTTGACTCTTCTGATCTTTCCAGCAACAATATGTGGAGAGTAAAGCATGGTGTTTTACCACCATTTAGCAGATGAGAAAAATCTCAAGGATGATAACTTCAACAAATTGGTGAGTGTCAGAGCTCAAATCTTTTGAATGCCTTTGTTAACCTATCCCAGTGATTCTCAAACTGGGCTACACATAAGCCCTGGGAACACTGTGCTAGAGTAGCAACTCTGGGTATCATATTGTGTAGCCACAATGTTAATCAATGGTAAAAAATTAAAACATTGTTTTCATATTAAAACAAACACGAAGCTATTGTGGATACGATATAAATTTTGCATGACTTTAAAAGATAGAAGATAACACTTGAAAGAAACGTTTTGGACTACATCTTCAGCCTTCACCTCCCCAGCCCCATCCGTGTTAGCTCTCTTCTGCGGTTAAGGGATCAGTTGGTGGACTTTGTGAGACGCCACCACTCATATCTTTTTCTTTTTTTTTTTTTTTACATGGGCAGGCACCAGGAAATGAACCCGGGTCCTCTTGCCTGCTGACCCACCGTGGCCCGCCCACCACTCATATCCTTGAGCCATATTCACCTTGAAAGTCATTTGGAGTGAAAAGAAGAAATGTAATGTTTAAGGGAGCAGTTGTGGTGGACTAGATTATATCCCCCGACCAAAGACATATTCTTAATTTTGTATCAGATTTTTATTTTGAAATAATTTCAATCTTACAAGACAGTTAAAAACCCATAAAGGCAGCTCCAACATACCTCTGCCCACCCAGATACCCCGATGCATCAATTTTTATCATTTTGTACATTTGCCATATCATTCCATCTGTCTAGCCATCTATCTGTCTACTGATCTATATAATTTCTAAGCATGTGAACATAGGTTGTCATACATCGTGCTCTGGAAAGATGTAATACTTCCACACATATCTCCTTAAAACAAAGCTACTCACTTATGAAACCACCTTAAGTACAGTTATCCAATTTAAACAATTTTGCCTTCATATTAAGCTTACAGTCTATATTCCAGTTTATATTTCCAAACAATTTTATTTTGGCCTTTTCTCCTCCATTATTATTTGCAGTCCAGGATCAAGGATTGCATTGAATTGCCATTGTCTCTTTAGCCCCTCTTTTTTTTTTCCAAGGACATGTCCTTAATCTTAATCTGTGTTCCTGTGGATATGAACCCATTTGTAAATAGGGCCCTTTGAAGATGTATTATCATAAGTTCGTGTATCGACTTTGCTAGGTTCTGGTGTCCAGCTGTTTGGTCAAGCAAGCACCAGCCGGATTGTTACTGGGAAGGTATTTCATGGATTTAAGTCATTAGTCAGTTTATTGCTGCTGTGACTAATTATAGCTAGGTCAACTAAGAAGATTTCCTTCAGCAATGAGAGCCATCTCATCCAACCAGTTGAAGGCCTAAAAGGTGGAAATGATGACTAAAGCAGTCAGAAGGAAGAATTTCTGTCTCTACTTCAGCCAGGCAGCTTCTCCTGGGGAATTCTTTGAAACCTTCAGTGTTGTTGCCAGCTTGTGGCCTGCCTCTAGAATTTGGACTTGTCAACCCCCACAGTCATGTGCGCCATTTCTGTAATGAATCTCATAATGTTTACATACATATATATCCTATCAATTTTGTTTCTCTGGAGAACCCTGATTAATAAACCATGTGGTATATTAATATATATTAATATATTAATATTATTATATAATAATATATATTATTATTAATATGGCTTAATAATAATATGGGCTTAACATGGAGTAAGCCAAGGAACTCCAAGGATATGGCAAGCCAGCATCAGAAAACTACAGACTTGAGGGAGAAAACATGCCTTGCTGATGCCGTCATTTGGACTTCCAGCCTCCAAAACCTTAAGATAATAAATACTTGTTTAATGCAACCCATTGTGCAGCATTTGTCATAGCAAACCTGACAAACTACTTCCACATAAATCCCCATGGGGTGGAAGAAGTTTAAATTTATTATCTTGAATATATGTTAAAATTATCTCAATATAGTGAATGAAGTTCATAGGAAGATTCATTTACGTATTCTACTTACTACAGATGTAAAGGGTTTTACATTTAATACGATGTACCCTCATGATTGCTGACTATGATAACAGAATGTTACTGTACTCTACAACATGCATTGCTTTTTTATTACAAAAATGCTTTATGTCCCAGATAAAAGCTGAATCAAAGATAAAAATAATGATTTTTCTTTTTCTTTTTTGGCTAAGAATTTGCTGGTGTCAACATTGACAGGCTTGTCCTAGCATTAGCCAGAAATATATAATCTTTCAAAATTGTCAAATATAAATTCTAGTAAGTTAAAAAATAAGTCTATTTTGTTCATTACCATATCCCTACTACCTAGAAGAGTATCTTACACAAATGTATAATAGATTATCAATAAATTCTTATTTGATGAATAAATTAAGCCAAACTTACAACATTAGAATTATATTTACACCAGATTTAGAAAGTGATAGAGATATAATCCTTGAATGCGTAGTCATGGTGAATACAAAACTAGGTGTGGATTAAAAAATATAGCTGTGAAATTGTGGTATTTAGACTGAATATAGGAAAATCACTAGCCACTCTCTGATACATTTAGAAAAACATTCTCATCTACTTTATTTCAGAAACTTTTTAATAATGTGAAGAAAATTATTTATTGTACTAGAGGAGAAAATAAATGTTTACAGTGATGCTTTGAGAAAAGTCTCAAAGGTTAAGATAAATATAAACAGATGATATGGATGAGTGCCAGGGACAAAGAATGAATGGCTTTATTTTGAAAAAATATTAATAGTCCTCCAAGTGTTTAGAGGAAAGAGAGAAAAAAAATGAAGAAAAAAAGGAAAGGAAGCAAAAAAAAGGTAAGGAAGAGGGACATAATATTAAAGTTCTATGTTTCCTTAGTGTTCTCATTGGCAGTCTCACAAGAAGTCTGAGTAGCAAAGGGGATTGCTCCATTAGGGAGTAAGAGGAGTATTAGAAGGAAAGAAGGAAGGAAGGAAGGAAGGAAGGAAGGAAGGAAGGAAGGAAGGAAGGGAGGGAGGGAGGGAGGGAGGGAGGGAGGGAGGGAGGGAGGGAGGGAGGGAGGGAGGGAGGGGGGGAGGGAGGGAGGGAGGGAGGGAGGGAGGGAGGGAGGGAGGGAGGGAGGGAGGGAGGGAGGGAGGGAGGGAGGGAGGGAGGAAGGAAGGAAGGAAGGAAGGAAGGAAGGAAGGAAGGAAGGAAGGAAGGAAGGAAGGAAGGAAGGAAGGAAGGAAGGAAGGAAGGAAAGAAGGAAAGAAAAGAAAGTGTGGTAGTTAGATTCAGTAGTTAACTTGGCCAGGTGAAGGTGCCTAGTTATATTGCTGTGGACATAAGCCAATGGTAAGTGAACCTCATCCATTGCTGATTACATCTGCAGTTGGCTAGGAGGCGTGCCTGCTGCAATGAATGATATTTGAGTTAACTGGCTGGTGCTTAAATGAGAGAGCTCAACCTAGCACAGCCCCAGCAGCTCAGCATACCTCATCTCAGCACTCGCAGCTCAGCCCAGGCCTTTGAGGTACAGAAAGGAATCACCCTGGGGAAAATTGTTGGAACCCAGAGGCCTGGAGAGAAGGCCAGCAGAGATCACCCTGTGCCTTCCCACATAAGAAAGAACCTCAGTTGAAAGCTAGCTGCCTTTCCTCTGAAGAACTATATGTCAACTAATTAAATCCCCTTTTATTGAAATCCAATCCATCTCTGGTGTGTTGCATTCCAGCAGCTAGCAAACCAAAACAGAAAGTATAACAAAATAAAAAATAGATAATTGGACTTCATGAAAATTAAAAACTTTTGTGCATCAAAGGACTTTATCAATAAAAAGAAGAGATAGACAAGAGAATGAGATAAAATGTTTGGAAACCATATATCTTATAAGGACTAAATATCCAAAAGATATAAAGAACTCCTACAACTCAACAACAAAAAGATAAACAACCCAATTAAAAATTTGGTGAAGGATTTGAAAAGATATTTCTCCAAAGAAGACATATAGATGGCCAATAAGCTCAGAAAAGAAGCTCAACATCATTAGCTACTAGGGACATGCAAATCAAACCCACAATGAGATACCACTTCACATCCACCAGAATGGTGATTATTTTAAAAATAGAAAATAAGTGGTGGTGAGGACATAGAGAAATAGGAACACTTATTCAGTGCTAGTGGAAATGTGAAATGGTACAGCCTATGTGGAAGAAAGTTTGGTGGTTCCTCAGGAAACTAAGTGTGCAACTGTCATATGACCTGGCAATCCCATTATTAGGTATATACCCAAAATAATTGAAAACAGAATTTTGAATGGATATCTGTACATGAATGTTCATAGCAGCATTATTCACAATTACCAAAAGATGGAAGCAACCCAAATGTCCATCAACAGTAGAATGGATAAACAAAATGTGGTAAACAATAGTATATTATTCAACCATAAAAAGGGATGAAGTGCTGATATATGCTACAACATGGATGAACCTTGAAGACATCACCTTAAGTAAAATAAGTCAGACAAAGTAGGACAAATTCTGTATGATTCCACTAACATGAAATAATTAGAATCTGCAAATTCATAGAGACAGAAAGAAGAGTACAAGTCACCAGAGGCAAGGTAGATAGAATTGTGGGAAGGGTGAGGGGGGATGTGGAGTCAATGAAAAATGAGTGCAAGATTTCTGTTAGAGATGATGGAAAAGTTTTGGTAATGGCCAGTGGTGAGGCTAGGATATCATTGTGAGTGTAATTAATCCCATTGAATTGTATGCTTGGGAGTGGTTAAGATGAGAAACTTCATGTTGCATATTTGTTTCACAGTTCCAGAAAAGAGAGAGTACAATGACAATTAAATGCAATACAGGCTTCTGGACTGCATCAAATAATGGAGGAAAAAATATCCAAAGGACATTATTGAGACAATTTAAAAAATTAGGAGTATAGACTGTAAGGTTTATATCAATGTTAAATCTTGAACTTGACACCTGTTCTTAATGTGGTTACATAAGTGAATATCCTTGGTCTTCAGAAACATAGATGGAAGTATTAAGTCTTCAAGGAACGTAATGAATGGGACCTATTCTCAAAGATTTAGAAATTGTTTAACAGATGACTGATAGAAGGATAGATGATAGAAAGAATGTTATAACAAATTGACAAAACTTTAAAGGGTTGTTAAATCTGGGTATCTGATAAGCTGTTTATTAGCGTTCCCCATATTAGATTTTTATTATTTTTGCAACTGTCCTGCAAGTTTGAAATTATTTCAAAATAAAAGTATAAAAAGAAAGACATATTTTAAAATCTAACCTTCTACAAAATATAAACTAATATTTCTTAATAAATGAGATGTATTTTTTGAAATATTGTTATTTAAAGTATGTATTTCTCAGTCAGTTATAACAATTCTTTTATTTATTTATGTATTTTTATTTAAGAAAAACAAGCAATACACTTAAACCCACCAAAAACGGATATCTTAGTTAGCTTAACCATAGGCATATTTAAATAAAGTAGTCATATAATAATTGTAAAGCCTGTGTTTTTGCAGTAAGTTTCATAAAACCAATTTAAAAATAAGGCAACAAGGAAAAATCTACATATTCCGATAGCAGAGTTCTTAAATTCTAATTATTAAAAACTAACTTAGATATCATATGATCAGATGTTAAAACTCTGAATGTTCACAAAATATCAAGTAGAAAGTTTTTACAAATATCTGCATTACTATAGTAATGACCTATATAATAATTCTTATTTATATAACATTTACATTATACCAAGACATGAGATATTTTAGTTTTGTCCACCATCCAACTTAACATATTGGTTTCTGTTACCTCTATTAAGGGATATGGACACACCAAAATGGTGTCTGTTCACAAGGGTGGCGTTAAAAAAAACTGTAATTACTTGGTTTTTTATCATTTTTATGCGATTTTACTGAGATATAGTCACACTTTATATAATCCATCCAACATATGCAATGAGTGGCTCACAGTATCATATAGTTATGCATTCATCACCACAATCAATTTTAGAACATTTTTATTACTCTAAAATCAGAAGTCAAAAGAAAAAAAAGAAAACCCAAAACATCTCATATCCCTTAGCTCCCACCCCATTATTTTTGTGGTCTTTATTACTAATCCACCAATATGCTGTATAAAGGGAGTGTCAGCCACAAGGTTTTCACAATCACACGGTCACATAGTAAAGGCCATATAGTTATACAATCATTATCAAAGATCAAGGCTATTGAATTACAGTTCAACAATTTCAGGTATTTCCTTCTAGCTATTCTAATACACTAGAAACTAAAAATAAATATCTATATAATGAGTCAGTAGGCATGTTTATCATTTTAGTTGTTGAGAATTTTAATGGTTTTGATACAGAGCATCCAAAAATTATTTTTTGTTGTTTTTTAATTAATAAGTCATTATGTGGCTAACACAAATGCCAAAGTCCAAACTTTTAATTAAGTTCCATGAGACAGGAAACTTGTTTGTTCAGAACTCTATATCCAGGGCCTGGAATAGTGCTTGGCTCACAATAGGCATTCAATAAAATATTTGTTGAATGAGTGGACAAAACTGTAATGTATTTTAGCCAGTGGATGATTTTAAACCTAATCTAAATGTGATGCATTGAAGTAATATCCTCTATTATAAATTTCTCTAAATAGTAAAAAATCTGTTGGAATACTGAATTCTTCAAAAGAAAATATTACAATATTGTTTTGGTTTGCTAAAGCTGCTGGAAAGCAATATACCAGAAATGGAGCAGCTTTTGAAAAGGGAATTTATTAAGTTGCAAGCTTACAGACTTGATATGAAGATATCCAAATTAAGGCACCAACAAGAGGTTACCTTCACTCAAGAAAGGCCGATGCTGTCCGGAACATCTGTCAGCTGGGAAGGCGTTCTGCTGGTCCATTGCTACTTGGTTCCATTGCTTTCAGTCTCTGTTCCTGTGGGGGTTCCTCACCTGGCTTTTCCAGGCCTGGGTTTCAGCTCTTGGCTTCCTTAGGCTTAGCATCTTATGGGAAGGCACGTGGCATCATCTGCTGAGCTCTGCCCATGTCTAGGCAACTGCTCTCTCTGTCAGCAATCCAACCATCTCCAAACATCTGTGTCTCTGTCACCTCTGAAGCAACTGTTCTCCAAGCATCTGCATCTGAGGTTTCTCCAAACTGTTTCCCCTTTTGAAGGACTCTAGTGAACTAATCAAGACACACCTTGAATAGGGCTGAGTCACATCTCCATCTAATCAAAAGGCCACACCCACAATTGGGTGTGTCACATCTCCATGGAAACAATCCTATCAAAGTTTCCTACTCTAAACCATAAGTCTAGCCCCACAAGATTGGATCAGGATTAAAACATGGCTTTTCTGGGGGTACTAATAGTTTCAAACCAGCACACATATTATTTTGTTATATTTTGCTAGTAGCTTACTACTTTTGTCAAATATTTATGCTTCAATTTTTTTCTCTGTAGAAATCAGAAGTATTCAATGACTTTCTCTTATTTCTTAACTGGACTAAAATAGAACTGTCAGCCACAAAATTCCCAAGTTTCTTCAAATTTTGAATATCTAGATTTGCCACTCTCAATATTCAAAAATTTACTTCAAACTTATACTGGGGGATTGAATGCATTTATCATATATCTGTTTTCAGTGAAGTTCACTGGTGATTTTTTTAAATTCAAGTAAGCATTGAAAACTGAGCAGACATTCCGTGGCTTAAGTTTGCTTCCATTTATAAAGTATTAAATAGTATAACAAATGCATCCAAATGGACTCAATTATAATCCCACCCAAAGAGTCAATTTATTACCTCTAAGAGTAGAGCGTGGATTTGTGCATAACCTGGTCAGTCCCTGGAACTTCAGGTATCTGTGAGACACCTGAGACTGAGAGCTAGAGTTCTACAGCTATGAAAATCAGCATTATCCTAATCAGCAATTTAAAAAAAAACTGAAAAATGGATCAGACTTCAATTAGAGATATGAATAAAGCAGATCTTGTAAGGAATAAGGTAAATTAGACTGAAGGGTAAAAGATGCTGTTGATTGCGTTTGTTTGTGTGCTGGCTTGAAAGGATGTATGTCCCCTAAAAAGCCACGTTTTAATCTAAATCCTATTCATAAAGGTAGAATAATCCCTATTCAATACTGTATGCTTGAATCTGTAATTAGATCATCTCCCTGGAGATGTGATTTAATCAAGAGTGGCTGTTAAGCTGGATTAGGTGAGTCTTCACCTATTTGGGTGGGTCTTGATTAGTTTCTGTAGCGCTATAAAAGAGGAAACATTTTGGAGAAAGGAGATTCAAAGACAGCAGAGAATGCTGTAGCACCATGAAGCAGAGAGTCCACAAGCCAGTGATCACTGGAGATGAAGAAGGAAAATGCTTCTCGGGGAGCTTCATGAAACAGGAAGCCAGGAGAGGAAGCTAGCAGATGATGCCGTGTTCACCATGTGCCCTTCCAGAGAGAAAAACCCTGACTGTGTTCACCATCTGCATCTCCCACTTGAGAAAGAAACTGTGAACTTCATCACCTTCTTTAACCAAGGTATCTTTCCCTGGATGCTTTAGATTAGACGTTTCTATAGATTGGTTTTAATTGGGACATTTTCTCAGTCATGGAACTGTAAACTAGCACCTGATTAAATTCCACTTTTTAAAAGCCATTCTGTTTCTGGTATATTGCATTCCGGTGGCTAGCAAATTAGAACAAATCTTGGTACCAGAGAGTGGGGTGCTGCTGCTGCAGTTTGCAGATACCAAACATGTTGGAACAGCTTTTTAAATGGATAAGGGGAAGATTCTGGAGTAGAAAGTGCCAAGATGGTGGCTTAGCAAGGTGTGGAACTTAGTTTGTCCTCCAGAACAGCTACTAAATAGCCAGGAACAGGACAGAACAACTGCTGGGGCCACATCAGTGACCAGACACACAGTGTACCCCAGTCTGGACAAGCTGGACCAGCTGTGAGCCCCCCCTGAACTGTGAGTTCCCCAAGCCATGGCAGCTGGCACCCCACCCCCACAGGCTACTTCCCAGAGGGGAAAGGAAAGAGACTTTACCAGCAGCAGGGGCTGAGCACAACCAAGCTCCAATTGCGGAATTAATTTTAAAAATCTGACTGCTAAAAATAGGCCCCCAGTTCAGCTGAACCATGTCAAAGCAGAGGTTGCTGATTTTTGCCCCAGCACTGAGGGGGAAGGGCTGACAGAAAAAGAAAAAAAGAAACAGAGGTTTATTGGATCAGATAGCACATGATACTTGAAAGGGTCTGAACCCTGAAGGAAAGGAAGGGGCACATTGGACCTGAAGGTACACAAAGCAACATGCCAACTTATGCTCTTGATTGGCAAACCTGAGGAATGGGGTTGTACTCTGAGAAGGATTTTTCTCTTTCTCTCTTTTTTTTTTTGTGGCTGTGTTTCTACAAAGGCTGGACTGCCTTTGAATACAGTGGCAAGCCTTCTCAGGCTCCAACTGCCACAGGCATAGGCAGAAACAAGCTTGTTTGAGAGCTTGTCTGGAGTCTATGCCTTCTGCAGGAGAGGGGTGGGGCCCAGCTCAGATGGATTCGCTCCCTCAAGGAATTTAGACCCCAGGGTTTGGAAATTTGAAGTGATTAAAGCCAGCCTAAAACCTCTCCTCTGTCTCCACCATGCCCCCAGCATGGAGAGTCTGCTGGAATTAAAGGTACCACATCACCTTATGCTGGTGGGACCTGCAGGCAGAAAAGCACCACATGCTGGGCAGGATAGGAAAAACACAGAGTCCAGATGCTTCACAGGAAAGTCTTTCAAACTGCTGGGTCTCACCCTCAGGGAAAACTGATGCAGGTGACTCTTTCCTCCGGACAGGAAGCCAGTATGGACTGGGAAAATCTGGCTTGGGTCTATAATATCTAAGTAGACCCTCCTAAGGAGGGGAAAGGTACCATACAGGCAGGGTAAGAAACAAGAAAACAAGAACTGAAAAATTCTGTTCTGTTAAACAAAACTAAGCTAGTGGTCCAGAATAAGCTGAACGGAACATCAAAGAACAGATAGACAACAAATTCATCCAGCAAGAAAACCCTAGGTAAAAGAAGCAAAAACAATCTCCAGAATAAACTAATTAAAGTAATTAAATGCCTAGATGCCAGCAAGAAAAAATGAATCACACTAGGAAAATTGAAGTATGGCCCAGTCAGAGGAACAAACCAATCATTCAAATGAGATACAGGATTTGAAACAATTAATTCAGAATGTTTGAACAGACAGGGAAACCTCATCAAAAATCAAATCAATGAATTGAGGGAGGATATAAAGAAGGCAGGGAATGAACAAAAAGAAGAAATCGAAAGTCTGAAAAAACAAATCACAGAACTTATGGGAATGAAAGGCACAGTAGAAGAAATGAAAAAAACAATGGAAACCTACAATAGTAGATTTCGAGAGGCAGAACATAGGATTAGCGAACTGGAGGACAGAACATCTGAATTCTGACAAGCAAAAGAAAATATAAGGAAAAGAATAGAACAACATGAGCAGGGACTCAGGGAAATGAATGACAACATAAAGTGCATGAATATATGTGTTGTGGGTGTCCCAAAAGGAGAAGAGAAGGGAAAAAGAGGAGAAAAGCTAATGGAGATTATCACTGAAAATTTCCCAATTCTTATGAAAGACTTAAAATTACAGGTCCAAGAAGTGCAGCGTACCCCAAAGAGAACAGATCCAAAAAGATATACTCCAAGACACTTACTAATCAGAATGTCAGATGTCAAAGAGCAGGAGAGAATCTTGAAAGCAGCAAGAGAAAAGCAATCCATCACATACAAGGGAAGCCCAATAAGACTATGCGTAGATTTCTCAGCAGAAACCATGGAGGTGAGAAGACAGTGGGATGCTATATTTAAATTACTAAAAGAGAAAAACTGCCAACCAAAAATTCTATATCCAGCAAAATTGTCCTTCAAAAATGAGGGAGAAATTAAAACATTTTCAGACAAAAAAATCGCTGAGAGAATTTGTGACCAAGACACCAGCTCTGCAAGAAATACTAAAGGGAGCACTAGAGGCAGATATGAAAAGACAGGAGAGAGAGGTGTGGAGAAGAGTGTAGAAATGAAGACTATCAGTAAAGGTAAAAAAGAAGAAAAATTAGACATGACAAATAAAATCCAAAAAGCAAAATGGTAGAAGAAAGTACTACCCGTACAGTAATAATACTAAATGTTAATGGATTAAATTCCCCAATCAAAAGACATAGACTAGCAGAATGGATTAAAAAACAGGCCCCATCTATATGCTGTCTACAGGAAACACATCTTAGACCCAAGGATAAACATAGCTTGAAAGTGAAAGGTTGGGAAAAGATATTTCATGCAAATAACAATCAGAAAAGAGCAGGAGTAGCTATACTAATATCCAACAAATTAGACTTCAAATGTAAAGCAGTTAAAAGAGACAAAGAAGGACACTATGTACTAATAAAAGGAACAATTCAACAAAAAGACATAACAATGATAAATACTTATGCATCGAACCAGAATGCTCCAAAATACATGAGGCAAACACTGAAAAGAGAAATAGACACATCTACTATAATAGTTGGAGACTTCAATTCCCCACTCTCATCAATGGACAGGGCATCTAGACAGAGGATTAATAAAGAAACAGAGAATTTGAATAATGCAATAAATGAGCTGAGCTAGACTTAACAGACATTTATAGAACATTACACCCCCCAACAGCAGGATACACCTTTTTCTCAAGTGTTCATGGATCATTCCCAAGGATAGACCATATGCTGGATCACAAAGCAAGTCTCAATAAATTTAAAAAGATTGAAATCATACAGAACACTTTCTCAGATCATAAAAGAATGAAGCTGGAAATAAATAATAAGCAGAGTGCCAGAAAATTCACAAATATCTAGGGGCTTAACAACACACTCTTAAACAATCAGTGGGTCAAGGAAGAAATTGCAAGAGAAATCAGTAAATATCTTGAGGCAAATGAAAATGAAAACACAACGTATCAAAATTTATGGATGCAGCAAAGGTAGCGCTAAGAGGGAAATTTATTTTGATACAGGAAATGCCTATATCAAAAAAGAAGAAAGGGGGAAATCAAGGAATTAACTGTCCACTTGGAAGAACTAGAGAAAGAACAGCAAACTAACCCCAAAGCAAGCAAAAGGAAAGAAATAACAAAGATTAGAGCAGAAATAAATGAAATTGAGAACATGAAAACAATTGAGCAAATCAACAAAACCAGAAGTTGATTCTATGAGAAAATCAATAAGATTGATGGGCCCTCAGTGAGGTTGACAAAAAGAAGAAGAGAAAGGATGCAAATAAATAAAATCAGAAATAGAAGAAGAGACATAACGACTGACCCCACAGAAATAAAGGAAGTAATGAGAGGATACTATGAACAAATTTATGCGAATAAATTTGACAATGTAGATGAAATGGACAACTTTCTAGAATGGCAAGAACAAACATCATTGACTTGAGAAGAAATAGATGACCTCAACAAACCAATCAGAAGTAAAGAAATTGAATCAGTCATTAAGAAGCTCCCCAAAAAGAAAAGTCCAGGACCAGATGGCTTCACATGTGAATTCTACCATATATTCAAGAAAGAATTAGTACCAGTCCTGCTCAAACTCTTCAAAAATTGAAGAGGAGGGAAAGCTACCTAATTCATTCTATAAAGCCAACATCACCCTCATACCAAAGCCAGATAAAGATATTACAAAAAAAAAGAAAACTACAAACCAATCTCTCTAATGAATATAGATGCAAAAATCCTCAACAAAATTCTAGCAAATTGAATCCAGCAGCATATTAAAAGAATTATACACAATGACCAAGTAGGATTCATCCCAGGTATGCAAGCATAGTTCAACATAAGAAAATCAATTAATGTGATACACCATATCAACAAATCAAAGCAGAAAAACCACATGATCATCTCGATTGAAAAGGTATTTGACAAAATTCAACATCCTTTCTTGTTGAAAACACTTCAAAGAATAGGAATAGATGGGAACTTCCTCAAAATGATAAAGGCAATATATGAAAAACCCACAACTAGCATCATCCTTAATGGGGAAAAACTGAAAACTTTCCCTGTAAGACCAGGAACAAGACAAGGATGTCCACTATCACCACTTTTATTCAACATTGTGTTTGAAGTTCTAGCCAGAGCAATTAGACAAGAAAAAAAAATACAAGGCATCAAAATTGGAAAGGAAGAAGTAAAACTCTCACTGTCTGCAGATTATATGATACTATATGTCAAAAACCCTGAAAAATCCACAGCAAAACTACTAGAGCTAATAAATGAGTACAGCAAAGTGGCAGGTTACAAGATTAACACTAAAAAATCTGTAGTGTTTCTATACACCAGTAATGAACAATATGAGGGGGAAATCAAGAAAAAAATTCCATTTACAATTGCAACCAAGAGAATAAAATATTTAGGAATAAATTTAACTAAAGAGACAAAAGACCTATACAAAGAAAACTACAAGAAATTGTTAAAAGAAATCACAGAAGACCTAAATAAATCGAAGGGTATACCATGTTTATGGATTGGAAGACTAAATATAGTTAAGATGTCAATTCTACCTAAATTGTTTTACAGATTCAATGCAATACCAATTAAAATCCCAAAAATTTACTTTTCAGAACTAGAAAAACCAATAACCAAATTTACCTGAAAGGGCAGTGTGCCCAAATAGCTAAAAATATCCTGAGGGAACAAAATGAAGTCAGAGTTCTCATGCTACCTGACTTTAAGGAGTATTATGAAGCTGCAGTGGTCAAAACAGCATGGCATCTGTTTTGGTCAAAACAGATATACTGTCCAATGGAATGGAATGGAGTGTTCAGATATAGACCCTCTCATCCATGGACAATTGATCTTTGATAAGGGAGTCAAGCTAACTCACCTGGGACAGAACAGTCTCTTCAATAAATGGTGCCTAGAGGAGTGGATATCCATATGCAAAAGAATGAAAGATGATCCATATTTAACACCCTATACAAAAATTAACTCAAAATGGAGTTATAGATGCAAAACTATAACTTAATATTAGATCTAAGACCATAAAAACTGTTAGAAGAAAATGCAGGGAGATATCTTATAAATCTTATAATAAGAGGCAGTTTCCTAGACCTTACACCCAAAGCACGAATATTGAAGAAAGAAATGGGAACTCAGAATTAAACACTTTTGTGCATCAAAGAACTTTATCAAGAAAGTAAAAAGACAGCCTACACAATGGCAGACAATATTTGGAAATGATATCTCAGATAAAGGTCTAGTATCCAGAATATATAAAGAGATTGTTCAACTCAACAACAAAAAGACAGACAACCCAATTACAAAATGGGCAAAAGACTTGAACAGACACTTCTCAGAACAGGAAATGCAAATGGCCAAAAGGCATATGAAAAGATGCTCAACTTCCCTGGCTATTAGGGAAATGCAAATCAAAACCCACAATAAGATATCACCTCACACCCACCAGAATGGCCATTATTAATAAAACAGAAAATGACAAGTGCTGGAGAGGATGTGGAGAAAGAGCCACACTTATCCATTGTTGGTGGGAATGTCAAATTGTACAACCACTGTGGAAAGCAATTTGGTGGTTCCTCAGGAAGCTAAATATAGAATTGCCATATGACCTGGCAATGCCATTTATGGTATCTACTCAGAGGAAATGAAGGCAAGGACACAAATGGACATTTGCACACCAATGTTTATAGCAGCATTATTTACAATTGTGAAGAGATGGAAACAGCCAAAATGTCCATCAATAGATGAGTGGGTAAACAAACTGTGGTATATACATACGATGGAATATTATGCAGCTGTGAGACAGAATAAAGTTATGAAGTATGTAGCAACATGGATGGACCTTAAGGACATTATACTGAGTGCGATTAGCCAGAAACAAAAGGACAAATACTGTATGGTCTCACTGATATGAACTAACATTAGTGAATAAACTTGGAGAATTTCGTTGGTAACAGAGACCATCAGGATGTGCATCAGGACTGAATGTAAAAACTCAGAAATGGACAGCACAATACTACCTAACTGTAATACAATTATGTTAAAACACTGAATGAAGCTGAATGTGAAAATGATAGAGGGAGGAGGGCTGGGGGCACAAATGAAATCAGAAAGAATGATAGATGATAAAGATGAGACAGTATAATCTAGGAATGCCTAGAATGTATAATGGTAGTGACTAAATGTACAAATTAAAAAATGTTTTTACATGAGGAAGAACATAGCAATGTCATTACTGCAGGGTGTTGAAAATAGATGGTAATTAATATTTTAAAATTTTAACTTATGTGTGAGACTAAAGCAAAAAAATGCTTAATAGGTACAAAATTTATATTTTGACTAGTGCATTTCTTAATATAACTTAGGTAGACAGCTTAATTGAACACCATAAGTACATGGAACCTTGAGTAGGGCATGAGATTTTGTTGGTCTGTCCAGAGTGATGCCCCGATAAATCCCAGAGTGATTTGAACAGTGAATAAAAAAGTATCTGCAAAGTCCCCTTTGGGGAATGGTGAGAAAGGGGGAAAATTCAACTTCCCCAAGTTGAATTCTTGATATTCTCACAAGCAGTGGGGACAACCAGAGCAATAGGCTGAGCCCCCAATCTTGGGGGTTGTTCATATGAAACTTAAACCCACAAAGTAATAGGTCAATCCTACTTAAAATTAGGTCTAAGAGTCACCCCCAAGAGAACCTCTTTTGTTGTTCGATGTGGACTCTCTCAGCCAACACAACAAACAAACTCACTGCCCTCCCCTCTCTACGTGGGACATGACTCCCAGGGGTGTGGACCTTCCTGGCAATGTGGGACAGAAATCCTAGAATGAGCTGGGACTCAGTATCAAGGATTGAGAAAACCTTCTCAACCAAAAGGGGTGAAGAGTGAAATGAGACAAAATAAAATATCAATGGCTGAGAGATTCCAGAGTCGAGAAGTTATCCTGGAGGTTATTCCTACACATTAAATAGATATCACCTTGTTAGTATAGAAGTAATGGAGAGGCTGGAGGGGATCTGCCTGAAAATATAGAGCTGTGTTCCAATAGCCATGTTTCTTGAAGATGATTGTATAATGATATAGCTTTCACAATGTGATTGTGTGATTGTTAAAACCTTGTGTCTGATGCTCCTTTTATCTACCTTATCAACAGACGAATAAAACAAATGGAATAAAAATAAATAATAGGGGGAACGAATGTCAAAATAAAATTAGTAGATTGAAATGCTAGTGATCAATGAAAAGGAGAGGTAAGGGGTATGGTTTGTATGAATCTTTTCCTGTTGTCTTTTTATTTCTTTTCTGAATTGTTGCAAATGTTCTAAGAAATGATCATGATAATGAATATGCAACTATGTGATGATATTATGAATTACTGATTATATATCTAGAATGGAATGATCATAATAAAAAAAGAGATTCTGGAGTAGTTGTGAGGATCTTTATAGAGAAGGCCTGGAATGCTTTGAAGGGACTGTTGGTCATAACATGGACTCTAAAGATATCTCTGACCAGGCTCTAGACAGAAATGAGGTGTGTTCTACTGCAGACTGGAAGGAAGGTGATCCTTGTTTTAAAATAGCAAATAATCTGGCAAAATTGACTAGTGGCTTTGGCTGGAAGGCTGATTTTAAAAGCCATGAACTTGGATATTTAGCAGAAGAGATCTCCAAATTAAATGTGGAAAGTGCAGCCTGGTTTCTCCTCACAGCTTATAGTGAAATGAGACATGAAAGAGATAAGATGAGAACTGAACTCTTGGGTACTAAGAAAGCAGGAATTGATGTTCTGGAAAATTCTGGGCTTCCAGGAGGGGAGACCCCAAAGAATCGTGCCCCATTTGAGGATTTGGCTAAATGTTGGACCAGCCAGCCACTTCAGAGAAAGCCAAGATGGGACATAGAGTTATCCGGGAAGGTTTTGTGGAAACTCTTTATGTCTGATGGGCATGATCCAAGGTTACTGCATAGAAAGCCAACGACAGTGCTGTGGGACCTGTATAATCAGAGCTGCTGCCAGTCTGGACTAAGGGGTTCAGAGAAGGAACACATTGGAGGAAAAATAACTTCAGAGGAAAAACCATGGAGGTTGAGGTCTGAAGTCAAGAGGCCTCGGGCCAGAAGAGTGGACCAACCCAAGCCCATGGAGAGGGTGAGTTTGCCCCAAAGGCAGAGGATGGGCCTTCCACCTGGTTGCAGTGGAAGAGTCATGCCGCCTCAGGCCTTGGAGAGGGTGAAGCACATTCCTTGGGGTTTGAGGAGAACCTGGCTGCCACCACATGGAGGGGTTGAGCATGTGCCCCAGAGATGGCAGAGAGCCTGGGTGCAGTCCCAATGCTTGTAGAGGAGCCGAGAAAAAGGTGGTCTCCCCGATGTCCCCCAAGGTTGCATTCAGAGAGAGGCAGGCCTCTGTGTAGGCCCTTGGAAAGGGTGGGACTGCCACTTTCAGAAACCCTGAAGATAAATAACTCTCAGACTTTGAAATCTAATGGTCTTTGCCCTGCAGTTTTACGAAACTGTATGGGTCCAGTGATCCCTGTGTTCCTTTCTCCCTATAGAAATGGGTCTATATATCTCATGACTGTTCTTCCTTTGTATGTTGGCAGCAAATAACTGAGTTCTGGGTTTTTATAGGTCCAGAGCCAGAGGAGAACATTGCCTTAGAAAAAACCATGCCTGTAACTAACTTTGATAGGAGTTTGTACTATTTCCAACTTTGTATTTCATGTATATTGCTACTGAAATGGTTTAATTTCTCTGATATTGTTATGGAATGAATGTATTTTGTATATGGGGAAAACGTCTTTTTTAAGGTCCAGAGGGTGGAATGTACTCATTTGAAAGGATGTGTGTCCCCTTAAAAGCCATGTTTTAATCTAAATCCCATTTTGTAAAGGCAGAATAATCCTTATTCAATACTGTATGTTTGAAACTGTAATTAGATCATCTCCCTGGAAATGTGATTTAATAAAGAGTGGTTGTTAAGCTGGATTAGGTAACGACATGTCTCCACCCATTTGGGTGGGTCTTGATTAGTTTCTGGAGTCCTATAAAAGAGGAAACATTTTGGAGAAAGGTGATTCAGAATGCTGAAGCACCATGAAGCAGAGAGTCCACCAGCCAGCGATCTTTGGAGATGAAGAAGGAAAATGCCTCCTGGGGAGCTTCATGAAATAGGAAGCCAGGAGAGAAAGCTAGCAGATGACACCGTGTTTGCCATGTGCCCTTCCAGTTTGGAGAGAAGCCCTGACTGTGTTCACCATGTGCCTTCTCACTTGAGAAAGAAACCCTGAACTTCATCGTCCTTCATGAACCAAGGTATCTTTCTCTGGACGCCTTAGATTGGACATTTCTATAGACTTGTTTTAATTGGGGCATTTTCTCGGCCTTGGAACTGTAAACTAGCATCTGATTAAATTCCCCTCTTTAAATGCCATTCGATTTCTGGTATATTGCATTCCAGCAGCTAGCAAACTAGAACAGTTTGTTTGTTTTTTTACTGTGTTTTAAAACTTCAACTTCTGTGTGAGACCAAAGAAAGAGGTGTTTATTTGGTGCAAAATTTATATTTTCTGTTGCACACTATATAATTTAACTTGTATGGTCAGTTTATTCAAACACCATAATTACATGGAAACTTGAACAGGAAGTGAGATCTTGTTGGTTTGTACAGATTAGCATGATGCCATAATACATCCCAGAGTAATTTGGGCAGAAATTTCAGCAAGTTGATTCTTGAAGATGATTGTATACACACATATATATAAGTGTGACCATGTGATTGTGAAAACCTTGTTGTGCTGACACTCCTTTGACCAGTGTATGGATAGATGAGTAAAAAAATAAGGACAATAAATAAATAAATAGTAGGAGGAGATAAGGGGTGCCCTTGTTTGCTAGCTGCTGGAATGCAATACACCAGAAATGGAGTGGATTTTTTAGGGGGAATTTAATAATTTGCAAGTTTACAGTTCTAAAGCTGGGAAAATGTCCAAATTATAGCAAGGCTATAGAAACGTCCAAGCTAAGGCACCCAGGGAAAGAAACCTTGGTTCAAAAAGGCCAATGAAGTTCTCTCTCAACTGGAAAGGCACATGGTGATCATGGTGATGTCTGCTAGCTTCCTCTCCAGGCTTCTTATTTCATGAAGCTCTCCCAGGGGCATTCATCTCCAAAGGTCTCAGCCTCCATGGGCTCTCAGACTCATGGCTCTCTAGTTGTTCTTTAAAAAGGGACTCTCTCCAAAATGCTTCCTCTTTTAAAGGATTCCAGTAAACTAATCAAGATCCATGTGGAATGGGTGAGTCACATCTCCATGGAGATAGCCTAATCAAGTTTCCAACCTACAGTACTGAATAGGATTTAAAAGAAATGGTTACTCCCACAGAATTGGATCAGAATTAAAACATGGCTTTTCTAGGGTACAAATTCTTTCAAAACAGCTCAAGAGGTATGGGATGTTTGGGGTGATCTTTTTTATTTTTATTCTTATATGTATTTTGGGGGGAGTAATGAAAATGTTAAAAAAGTGATTGTGGTGAAGAATGCACAGCTATATGATATTATGAACCACTGGTTGTATACTTTGGATGGTTGTATGATATGTAAATATCTTGATAGATTTGCATTTTAAAAATCGTATATCTTGGAAGCTTTCATTTTACACATGTGGTCAGGTTTTTTTTATTCCTGTTCTTTCCCCCAAAAATATTTCTCCCCAGCTCACTTGACTTTCTCCCTGCCCAGCCTGGTTCTCAAGCAATTTCGTGCCTAATGTTATAATTTTGGTATGATAAAGTGGGCCTTCATGTTTGTTCCTTGTATCTATTAACTTCAAATTCACTTAAAGCAAACATACTCTAATCTGGTACTCAGAAATGACTCAAAATTACTCAGTACATTTTTTTTCTTTTCTCCTCCTCAAATAAATCAACCATGGAGCGGTTCAAAAATAATAACTGTTCCAATCCAGCACTTTAAGAGCCCTAAAACCAAAGAACGTGCTGGGCTGAGAGTCAGGCATGGATTATATAAGGACTTACGAACAGGAGACCATCCTTTCCAACAGCGGCCAGTCAGAAATGGAAGTTAGTGCTGCGCAAAGGGGCGGGCAGTGCAAGGGACTGATTCTAAGGGTTTAGGGCAAGGGAGTGAGAACAGAGTTTCAGCAAGGCCTTGTGACATGTGGGTCTGGAGGTTTGTTATCAACGGTGATCAAGGGAGGGCAGTTTTAATGCTTTGTTTACCTACCATCTGTCCATTCTCCCCTCCCCACCCCAGGAGGTCTGATGATTTCATCTTCTGCGGGATCATGCAGGCAGCTACGTAGAATAATTTATTTTTAATATGGAAGAGGCTGGGGTCTGCTCAGTCCTGGGTCTCCACAATAACATACCTAGATTACAAAAATCCCCAAAACAAAGCCTTACGCATTAAATGTCTTTTGATTTTTAGAAATATTTCCAATAAATCAGCTCATATAAATTGTTTAGACCTTGTCTTCCATTTTAAAATCTCAAACGTGAACCTCCACATAAAAAAAGAATAATTATTCCATTTTTCTTTAATGTAAGAGCTTTCTCTTTTGACACATCTATTTCTTTTTCTTAGCTTTGCATGCCAGCTAAATAGAAATAAATTAAACCTAGCTGCTCAATATTCAGCTACCCTGGATACTTAATTTCCTCTATGACCACATGCTATTATAATTTGTAGGAATGTATGAATCTAGCAAATTAAATATAAGTAGTAATGGAAGATGGGTGTCAAAGTGCGTATAGATCTGTAGTGTGCAAGTTAAATACTGCTGGGTTTAATAGAGAAAAAGTGGAAACCCAAAAATTAGCATCTTTGAAGGGCAGAAGATTTTTCTATTGAAATGTAGCATGGGTTTTCCACAATTATTTAGGCACATATGTAATTGCCAACATGTAACTCAAATTCAATTGCATTTCTCTTAAAAAGAATCATGTAATTATCTTCCATCTGTTTTTCATCACCACCCTTTCTCCTCAGACTCTAAACGTATTAATTTCCTAGATGCACAAGTTACAACACAGAATGTGAAAATTATTTCACCAGAGGGAGAAAAAGGTGGGCTTCTTTTAAAATTTTTGACCTCCTTTCATTTTTATGCTTTAAATGTTATTTTAAATATGTATATATGTTTTAAGAAATTTGATAAAATTATTTGAAAAAGCACCACTTATTTAAAAACCTAAGGATTATTTTTGCATTGCTATTATGGTGAATTAATAAAATCTCTCTTCAGTATAATTTTTCAGCTTGATGATTCAATATATAAATTATTCACAGAGAAGTGTATTTTTTTTGGCATGGGCAAAAGAGGTGTATTTTAATGAGTTCTCATCAGCATTGATATTTTAAGATTAGATTTCAAGGGCATAATAGGTAAAACATAGTTTAAGCAACAAATCTCATTACTGAGATTTGCCTTGAAATCATTGGCATTTTAAAGGTGATTGCTAAAATCCTTTATCTATTAAAACCCAATCGTATTATCATACTGTATTTAATGGAAACTTTTAGAATTACTCTTTAAGATGCAGTGGTGGTTTGTATCCCTAGGTACCCCAGAAAAACATCTTCTTAAACTGAATCCATTCCTGTGAACTCATTCTAAGTAGGGCCTGGACTTCTTTACGTGAGGACTCTTAGAAAGAGAGAAGCCACACGGGGAGTACCCAGAAGCTGAACAGAGCCTGAAAGAGAAGGGAGAGGCCAGGAGAAGCCACCCTGTGCCATGCAACATGCTGAGGGCCAAGGATCACTCAGCCAGCCCCAGAATGCCAGTCTTCAGGGAGAAAGCATCACCTGGAGGACACTTGCTTCGGACTTTCTTTTAGCTTCAAGACTGTGAGGTAGTAAATTCCCAAGCTATTTCATGGTATTTGTTTGAGCAGCCAAAAGAAATAAAACAGATGCTATTTTTAAGATGATTAACTTATTTTGACAGGTACAGAGACAATAGCAACTTATGTTTCCCTGTGCATCCCAACTTAGGAAGTGAAACTCAGGTCACACTAAAGTCATGGTGTGATAAGTGAGATGATAAAACTATATTCTGAGGAATTCTTCCATACAGATAGGTATGTTGTATCAGTGTTTGTGTGTTTCCAGGTAGAAGAAATGGAAATTTTACTGATTTAGGGAATGAGGAAATATGTAAACTGGTATTTTAGAAGTTGGAAAGGCTTCAGTGTTAGCACAGTCCCTGAAAGTACCTCAGTTGGGCCTTATTCTCAGGGTGTTTCATTCTCAGGCCAGCGTCCCTCACTGGGGAAGAAGGTATAAATATCCAACCGCTCCACAACGGCACACAATGATTTCCTGAGGAAGAGAACATGTCTTTTCTGATGGCTTTCCCTTATTAGCAAGGATATTTCTTTCCCAGCAGCCCCTGGCAAACTTTTCCTGGAGCCTCGTTGGCTCACAATGGCTCTCATGCTCATTCCTGAACTAATCTTGTGACCAGAGCAATGCCACAAGCATCTCTCCTAAGACTACGTCTCTTGATAAAGAATGGTGCAGGACTGACTGGAGCATTCCTGTCCCTTTTGCAACAGAGAAAAAAAGAATTTCTCAAAGAGGCCTGAACAGCAGTGGGTACCATTTTAGGTGGTATTGACTTCATCCTGGAAACACAGGAATAGGAGAACTTCTTTTTTAACCTCAACTCTATTGTAAATTTAATAACATATTTCAAATTTTAAACACAATATGAATTCAGCGTGGAAAATTAAGAACATGTAGGAAAGTATAAAGAATAAAAGCCCTCATAATCCCTCCAGTTAAGAACCATTGATGAAGACAACTTAAGTAGAAAAATGAATGAAGCTGGTCTGGATAGGACTAAGGTAAATCAGAATACAGGGTAAGGGATGATATCATCCATATTTTAAATTTTCAACTTCTGTGTGAAACCAAAGGGAGAGATGTTTATTTGGTGCAAAGTTTATATCTTTGGTAGTGCACTATCTAATTTAACTTGTATGATCAATAATTACCTGGAATCTTGAATAGGGAGTGAGAAAGTAGGATATTGTTGGGTTTTACTTGTTAGGGTGATGCCCCAATACATTCCAGAGTAATTTGGGCAGAGAATAAAAAAGTATTTGCAAAGTCCCCTTAGAGGGACTGGGGAGAAAGGAGGAAATTTTGAACTTCCCCACCAGAGGAACTTTTGATATTTTTGCAAGTGTTGGTGACAACCAATTTAATTGGCTGAGCCCTTGATCTTGAGGCTAACCTCTATGACACTTATTCCAGCAAAGAAGAAGTGAAGCCTACTTACAGTTGTGCCTAAGAGTCACCCCCAGAGAACCTCTTTTGATGCTCAGATGTGGCCTCTCTCTAAGGCAACTCGACAGGTGAACTCACTGCCCTCCTGCTATGTGGGATGTGACTCCCAGGGGTGTAAATCTCCCTGGCAACATGGTCACATGACTTCCACACGATGTGACCCAGCATCATCAGAATGAGAAAGCCTACTTGACCAAAAGGAGGAAGAGAGAAATGAGACAAAATAAAGTCTCAGTGCCTGAGAGATTTCACCCAGAGTCAAGAGGTTTTCCTGGACATTATTCTTACACATTATAGAGAAATCCCTTTTTAGTTTAGGGTGTTTTGGAGTGGTTGGAGGGAAGTACCTGAAACTGTTGGACAGTATTCCCATAGCTTTGATTCTTGAAGACAATTGTATAATGATATAATTTTACAACGGCCATGTGATTGTGAAAACCTTGTGGCCGATGCTTCATTTATCCAGGGTATGGACAGATGAGTAAAAAAATAAGGAAAAGAAATAAATAAATGATGGGGGGTGGATAAGGGGTTAAAAAAAAAAGGTAGATTGAAATGATAGTCATTAATGAGAGGGAAGGGTAAGGGATATAGGATGTATGGTTTGTTTCTTTGTTTTCTTTTTATTTCTTCTTCTGACAAGGATTATGTTCTAACAAGGATTATGGTGATGAGTACACAACTACGTGATCATATTGTGAGCCATTGATTGCATACTTTAAATGAACCATATGGTGTGTGAAGATATCACAATAAAAATATCATTTAAAAAAAAAAACCATTGATAACTTTGTGGTGGTTTGGAGCTATGTATACCAGAGTGAAACCCTGTCCTGTGGGTAGAAATTAATTTAGATATCTAAAGAATAAGGCCTTTAGGCAAAAAGATGCTTATCTGAGAACCTGGAAAGTGAGGCTAGAAACCCAGGCAGTCCACAAGGGGACCGACTTCCCTTTGATGTCTGAGGTGGTTTCCCTTTGGGACTCCAAGATATAGAGAACTTAACCATTCCCCTTCTATGCTGTAATTCACCTTCTGAAATTGTAATAACCTTAATAAAGAATTAGTGCATCCTTCAGCCACCTGCATCATCAGGCATCATGTAGAAGGCCCAAAGTCCATAGTCCATCAACATTCTCAATTTTAGATAATTTCATTGTTCCCAAGAGAGAGAAAACCAATAAGCACACCCTCACCAGTAGGAAATCGAAACCTCCTCTTAGCTCTTGTCCCTCCCCCCATTATTTACCCCTGCTGTTGCTGTGGTAGTGCTGATGGTTTTGTCTTAAACATAGCCCATAGCATGCAATAGCAGTTTTCCCCCTGAACCCTGAACTTAAACTCTCTTTGTGCATGAATCATACTTTTGAAGTAGTTCTTGCAAGAACTTATTTATAGTTGTAGTGTTAATCAGTGGGACACATAGGTCTATACAACCCCTTTCAATCTTGTTCACCTTCAATATGGTAATATTACTTATAGACCTACTAGAGAACTGCCTTCATTTCTATCTATTCCCTTACATTTGAGTTCAACCTCATTAGCTAACCATTCACCCATCTCTAGCTTCTGTGTATCTCTAAGTCCCCTATATTCTATATTATAAGCCTCTGATTTTACCTTTACCGTGGTCATAAAAGTGGAGTCATAGAGCATCTATCCTTTTGTGTCTGGCTTATTTCACTCAGCATTATGTCCTCAAGGCTCATCCATCTTGTCATGTGCTTCAGGACATCATTTTGTCTTACTGCTGCATAATATTCCATCATATGTATATACCACATTTTGTTAATCCACTTGTCTGTTGATGGATATTTGATTTGTTTCCATCTTTTGGTGGTTGTGAATAATGCTAACATGAACATTGGTGTGCAAATGTCTGTTTGTGTCATTGGTTTCAGCTCTTCTGGGTATATGCCAAGCAGTGCTATTGTTGGGTCATAGGGCAACTCAATATTTAGTTTCTCAAGGAACGGCCAAACTGTCTGAGAAGTAGATTGACGAATGATGGTGGATGCCTAGGATCAAATATTGTGCTGCTACAAAAAGGAACAAAGTAGTGAGGCATGCGATGATGCAAATGAACCTGTGGGACATTTGGTGAGGCAAAATAAGCCAGAAATGAAAGAACAATTATTGTATGGTCGCCTTTAGAAAATGTGTATAAGAAAACGGGTCCTAGATTATAAGCTTTTAGAGCAGACACTTTTAGTCTGGCGTGGTAATTATTATTTCTGGATTTTGAGAGGCTATTATGTATATATGTATATATAAAACCTGGTGTTTAGAGATAAGAATGAAGCTGATCAGGTCGGGGTTAAAGTAATTCAGAACACAGGGTTAAAGAAGACACTGTCGATATTTTAGAATGACACATACTCTTTGAAAACAAAGGAAGAAAGGTTTGTCTGGAACCTAAATTTTCTGTAGCACATAATCTAATTCAACCTATCCGTTTAGCTCATTTGAATAATTGAAACACAGGGAGCCCAGAATAAGAAAGAGGACTTTAATCCTGTACAGCTTAATGTAATGCCTGGATACATCCTAGAATGTATTAAGCAGATAATCAAAAAGTATTGGCAAAGTCCCTTGAGGGATGGGAGAAAAAATATGGAACTATTAAACTTTACCATCAAGGAATCCCCTGATACTGTGTCAAACTTTAGGGACACCCAAATCAATAGGCCAGGCCCTTGATCTTGAGGCTTACTCTTGTGAAGCTTATGTAGGTAGTGGAGAAGCTTAGCTTACCTATAGGTATGCTTAAGAATTACTTCTGGAGGACCTCTTTTGTTGCTCAGATGAAGCCTCAGTCTCTTTAAGCCCAACTCTGTAAGAGAAATCATTGCCCTCCCTACCAAGTGCAACATGACACCCAGGGGTGAAAGCCTCCCTGGCAGCGTGGGAGATGACTCCCAGAAATGAATCCAGCCCTGGCACCATGGGATCAACGATTCCTTCCTGACCAAAGGGCAGAAAAGAAGTGGAACTGGTAAAGTATCAGTGGCAGAGAGAGTTCAAAGAGTCGAGAGGCTACTCTGGAGGTTGCTCTTATGCAAGCTTCAGTTAGATATTGCTACCTATCATAACTTGTCAAACACCAACCAAAACCATTCCAGCCAATCCTAAAGAACACCTAGGGCAATATATAGGATTCTACAAAGGTTCCACGCACTAGAGTAACCTCCCAGAAACCTACAACCTCCAGATGGGTCCCTAGACCAGGTAATTCCTGAAACCTAGAGGGCCCAGCCTCTCCAGAATGTTAGCTAGTTCCATCTCCTTACCCCATATTATTGACAGGCCCTTCCGACATGAAAAAGTTAGAATGGTCATAGCCCAAATACCCCTAAAGAGAGGGACAGAAGGATCAAAGGTGATGGTGGAGTTATACAGAGAAGATAGGATTTAACAAATGAATATGATTGCTGAATCATTAAATAGATATCTCTTTTAGTCTCGGGTATCTTAGAGCAGCTAGAAGTGAAAACCTAAAATTGTGGAATTGTAACCCATGCCAAACTCTGAAATCTGTTCTACAACTAATTGTGGTGCTATATTTGAAATTTGTTGCTTTTTTGTATATATGTTATTTTTCACACACAAAAAAGTTGATTGTGATGATTAGAAAAAAAAGTATTTACTTCTTCTAGCCTCCTATATTCTGGAGCAGCTAGAAGGAAAAATCTGAGATGATGGTAGGGTAGCCCCTGACAAAGTCTGGGTTCTGTCCTATAACTACTTGTGGAAGTATGCTTTGGAAATTATTGTTTTCTTCTTTCTTTGCTTTCTATATATGTTATATTATACAATTATATAAAAAAAGGAATTAATATACATCTGCACAGCTGACCTGGCAGTTTTCTGGAGAACAAAAAGTAGAGGCAGTTTGCCCCACTGTCTCCTGGTAGACTCCAGCAGAAAAGCCATTTCATCCAGATGAGTAGACCATGGTTCTTGTGTGTGTGTGTGTGTGTGTGTGTGTGTGTGTGTGTGTGTGTGTGTGTGTGTGTGTGTGTGTGTGTGTGTGTGTGTGTGTGTGTGTGTGCATGGTTGGTCTGGGAATTGAACTGGGTCTCCTGCATGGAAGGTAAACATTCTACCACTGAACCACCTGCATACCTTAGTCCGTGACTTTTAGAAACAGGTTTTAACAGGTAGTGCTGAGGTGATGGTCCAGGGTGGAGCTAGAAGTGGCATTGCTTAAAAGAGTGTCCCTTAATGGACAACTCAAAATTCAGTAAACTAATATTTCTATCTTTCTTATGAGTTAGAGCAGCATTTCCAAAACTTCAATGCTTTGGAGACCACCTTCATGATTTTGCCAAATCTTCCTACCACCTGTACTGTCATTAATATTTTTCTTTCGATTGATTCACTGTGTATAAAAACCATTCTTAAATTAGACAACAGAATCACTTACCACAAATGCAAATAGAAGGTAACCATGTGAGTCCAATGAAAACAAACAACAAAAAAGTTAGGGCTAAATGCTGTTGCTTGTTTCAGGGGTGGGGCATTAAGGAGGGAGAAATTAGGAAGTGTGGAAAACATTAACAAGAAATTGAGATTACCCATGGACTTCCCGAGAAAACTGCAAGGAAACAGAACCACTTTCACTATGTGATTTGATGTTATTTATATCACCTAAACTCCTGTCCATTGGTGTACACTCTTCTCTAGCAAACATTGTTAGAGGAAGAGGAAGCTGTCCACTATAAAATAATAGGAAGCAGGCCTTAATTTGCCCTAGTGCAGGCTTAGAAGCTATTAAGAAGTTGAAGAGATACTGAAACCCCTATACGCTGTAGTTATATGCTGGTCAGGGAATGATCTCATATGCTGTAAAAAATTCAAGTGGGAGAATATTTGGATGAGACAGATTTTGTACAGTTGCTTCCTGTAATATTACAAAGTAACTTGTGTCTGGAGTGCAGGTAGGGGCCATTTGGATTTGGTTCCCTGGGTGGCAATGGAAACACATAATGGAAATTATGCATAGGGAGGCATCAGTGAATATACATATAATTACATCAAGTAACTGAAAAGCAATTTTGTATCATTGATGTCATGATGTGTATATTCCAAGGCTGGAAACCCCTCTAGGCTAAAAATAACCAAATTCTTAAAGGTGTGGTCCTTGCCAGAGCTGCAAATGGACCTTTTTCAAAGGTAAGCCTTACTCAAAGGTGGACCTCTTCTAAAATTATAAAATCAGTCATAAATGAAAAAGTAACCCATTTGTCTTCATCAGCTGATGGCCATCTCTCCTGGTGTACAAGCTTTAAAAGTCTGACCTGTCCAGCTGGTGGGCCCAAGACCCAGTTTGGCCACTTTGAGGAGTAGCTTAACTTCCGAGGCAGGCAGCAAGTTTCTGATATGGAACCTGGGCATCCCACGAACCATATCTCCCTCTAACATCCCTTATGGTGGCACGGATGATCCAGCTGATAGATTTATTAATACGAATCCAAGACATTCCTGTATTTTGCCACAGCAATCTCCTTCAGATCTGAGAGAGTGCAGAGAGACAGGATACCAGAAGATGCTGCTGTATGCATTAGATGACCCAGTGGTGTCAAGGAGAACCATCTGACTCAACACAGCCCCTGGAGCACACACCAGTGCCATAATCCTCCATACAAATGTATAATTATTGTAGTTGTTTGTTTTTTTCCTTTTTTGTCTGTCTCTTCTCCTAGATCATAAGCCCCTTGAGGTCAGAAGTTATCTAACCTGACATGGATTATCAGCACCTGACAGGATACCTGACATGCAGTATATGCCTAATAAGTATTTTCTGAAGTAATGAATGGGAGCTAAAGAATAGGTTATGAAGCTAAACTGGCTAGATATGAAGCTCAGCTGCACCATTCACTAACTCTATCACTGTGCTGGTTTGAAGTATTACATACCCCAGAAAAGCCATGTTTTAATCCTGATTCAATTTTGTGGGGACAGCCATTTATTTTCATCTTGATTCAGTATTGTAGGGCAGAAATTTTGATTAGTTTATCTCCCCAGAGATGTGATTCGTCCAGTTGTGGGTGTAACCTTCTGATTAGATGGCGACGTGGCTGCATCCATTCCACGAAGGTCTTGATTAGTTTACTGGAGTCCTTTAAAAAAGGAAACATTTTGGAGAGAGTTCAGAGCCAACAGAGAGAGAGCTGACATGAACTTCAGAGCAGAGTGAAAGAGATATCAACACTTGGAGAACAGAGGTATGATGTTTGAAGATGCTTGGAGCCCAACAGACATCTTGAGATGTTAAGTAAGTCAGAACCTGGAGAAAGCCAAAGGAAGCCAAGAGATGAAAGCCAGCCCTGGAGAAGCCTCTGTCCTTTGGGGACAGAGGCTGAAAGCAATGGAGCCCAGGAGCAAGGGACCAGGAGATGGCTAGCCACGTGACTAGTCATGGTCACGTGATACGAGGGGCTCCTGACCCATTGGCATTCCTTGAATTAAGGTATCTCTTACTGGATGCCTTAGTTTGGACATTTTTATAGGTTTAGAACTGTAAACTTGTAACTTATTAAGTTCCTTATATAAAAGTTGTTCCAATTCTGGTATATTGCATTCTGGCAGCTTAACTAATACAATAACATTGGACTAGTTACTTTCCTAAGTCTCAGTTTTCTCTTCTGTAAAATGGCTTTAGCAATATAAATTTCACAGTGTTGTTTTAATGACTCATTGAACTAGCACAGCACCTAGCACATAAGTGGCTGGTAAATATTTGTATCATTGTAATCATTTGTTTAGAAATATCAGAAATTCTGAATCTGATTGACAGAGAACGGCTGTTTGGGCAAATGTAGATCATGGAAATCATTGTTGTTATTGATGTTTTTCTGAAAGAGGGAATTCATTAATTTGCAAGCCATAGATCCAAGGCCACAGAAATGTCCAAGCTAAGGCATTCAGAGAAAGATACCCTAACTTCAAAGAAAGGGCCAATGACATTCGGGGCTTCTCTCAAAGCTGGGAGGGCACATGGTGACATCTGCTAGCTCTCTCCACTGGCTTCTTCAAATGGCTTCTCCAGTGATGCTTTCCCCTTGCATCTCCAAAAGTCTCTGACTATGTTGGGCTCTGAAACTTTTTACAAAATGGTTCCCTCTTAAAGAGTTCCAATAAGCAACTCCACTTTAAATGGGTAGAGACACATTCCATGGAAACCACCTAGTCAAAATATCGTACCCACAGTTGGGTGGGTCATATGTCTATGGAAACAACTTAATAAAAAAATCTCATCCAGGGCAGTGCAATGGTGGCTCAGTGGCAGAATTCTCACTTGCCATGCCAGAGACCTGAGTTTGATTCCCCAAGCCTGTCCATGCAAAAAAAAAAAAAAATCCCATCCAGCAATACTGAATGTGGATTAAAGAACATGGCTTTTCTGGGATTCACAACAGTCACAAACCAGCACATTTCACCTTCTGGACCCCCAAAAGACATGTTCTTTCCATATGCAAAATTTATTCATTTATTACAATATCAAAAAGCCTTAAACCAGATACAGATACAATGCCAACTGAGAAACAATACAAAATCTCATCAAAGTCACCTAAAGGCATGGTCTGTCCTAAGGCAAAATTCTCTTTTGGCTCTGGACCTGTAAAAATCAGAACAAGTTATCTGCTGCCAACATATAAAAAAGAGATAGTAATAGGATACCTGTTTCCATTTCCATAGGTAGAAATTGGAAGTAACACAGGGGTCATCAGACCCAAATAGTTAACGAAAACTTGCAGGGCAATCTCCATTAAATTTCAAAGCCTGAGAGTCATTTATCCTTGGGGTATTGGAAAGTGGCAATCCCACCCTTTCCAAGGGCTTACATGGCAGCCCTATTTTCTCCAAATGCAACCATGAGGGACGTTGGGGAGACCAAATTTTCTTGGCTCCACCCTCTTCAAATATCATAGCAGCACCCGGAATCTCTGCCATCTGTGGGGCACATGCTCAACTCCTCCAGAACAATGAGGTGGCAGCCAGACTCCCTCCAATCCCCAAGGAATGTGCTCCACTCTCTCCAAGGCTAGTCACACCGTAACTCTTCCAGAACATGTAGGTGGCAGGCCCGCCCTCTGCCTTCAGGGCAAACTCGCCCTCTCCAAGTACATGGGTGGATTCACTCTCCCGGCCTAAGTTTTCTTGGCTTTAGACCTTAGCTTCTGTGGTTCTGCCTTTGAAGGTATTTTTCTTTCAATTTGTCCCTTTTTAGTCCAGATTGTCAGTGGTTCCATTTATACAGATCCCACAATACTCTTGCTGGTCTTCTATGTAGTATGCAGAGATCACAGCCATCAGACAATAGGACTTTCCACAGATTCTTCCTGGATAAGTCCATCTCCAATTCTGGCCTTTTCTGAAATGGCTGACTGGTTTCATGTTTGAATAAATTCTCACATGGGGCACTATTATCTGGGGTCTCCCTTTCTGGAAGCCCATAATTTTCTAGATCATCAATTTCTGGTTTCTTTGCACCAAAGAGTTCAGTTCTCAGCTTAACTCTTTCTGTCACATTTCACTATAAGCTGCAAGGAGAAACCAAGCCATCCTTTCCACATTTAATCTGGAAATCTCTTCAGCTAAGTATCCCAGCTCGAGCTTTTAAAACCTGCCTCCTATCCAAAACCAGCAATCAATTTTGCCAGATATTTTCTTCCCGTTTGCAATGACACATTTCTCATTTCTGTCTAAGGCTCATCAGAGGTACCTTTAGAGTTCACATTTCTACCAATAATCCCTTCAAATCATTCTATGCGTTTTTTATCAAGTATATCAATTCTTCCAGAATGTCACCCTTATCCATTTAAAAAGCTGTTTCAACATGTCTGGCATTTGCAAACTGCAGCACCCCACTTCCATGGTACCAAAATCTGTATTGGTTTGCTAAAGCTTCCAGAATGCAATATACCATCTATGGAATGGCTTTTAAAAAATTAATTAATTAATTTTTATTGTGAAAAATAACATACATACAAAAAAGCAATAAATTTCAAAGCACACCACAATAATTAGTTATAGAATGGATTTCAGAATTTGGCATGGATTACAGTTCCACAATTCTAGGTTTTTCCTTCTGGCAGCTCCAAGACACTGAAGACTAAAAGAAATAACAATAAGGAGACATACACATTTGTTAAATACTTTCTTCACATTTATAACTCCACTTTCTCCTTTGATCATTCTAATTTATGTTTACTTATATATATTATATATTTACATACTATGTACTCATCCAAAGTGTACAATTAATGGTTTACAAGACCACCATACAGCTGTGCATCTATCATCACAATTGACTTTTTTAAAAAATTTTTTATTGTATAGTATAACATATATACAAAGCAAAGAAAATAAAAAAGCAATAGTTTTCAAAGCACTCTTCAACAAGTAGTTACAGGACAAATCCCAGAGTTTGTCATGGGCTACCATATGATACTGTCAGATTTTTCCTTCTAGCTGCTCCAGAATATAGGACACTAGAAGGCTTAAATATTTTTTATCATCACAATCGACCTTTTTTCCTTCTTTTTTTTTGTAAAAAATAACATATATGCAAAAAAAGCAATAAATTTCAAAGCACAGCACCACAATTAGTTGTAGAACATACTTCAGAGTTTGATATGGGTTACAATTCTACAATTTCAGGTTTTTACTTCTAGTTGCTCTAAGATACTGGAGACTAAAAGAGACATCAATTTAATGATTCAGCATTCATACTCCTTTGTTAAATCCTGTCTTCACTGTATAACTCCACCATCACCTTTGTGGAATGGCTTTTAAAGAGGGAATTTATTAAGTGCAAGTTTACAGTTCTAAAGCCATAGAAATGCATAGATGCATCCAGGTAAAAGATACCTTAACTCCAAAGAAGGGCCGATGATGTTCAAGGTTTCTCTCTCATCTGGGAAGGCACATGGCGATGTCTGCTATCTTTCTCTACCAGCTTCTTCAAACGACTTCCCCGGGGTTGTTTTCTTTCTTCATCTCCAAAGGTCTCTGGCTATGTGGGTGCTGAAGCTTTTTCCAAAATGGTTCCTTCTTAAAGGGGTCCAAATAAGCAACCCCACATTGTAGGAGTGGGGGTGCCTCTGCTTCCACCGCACCAGGAGCAGCTGGGCCACCACCAAAACACCAAGGAGGATGAGGATCATCTCTGCGTGCATGGCTTCTTGGCCACCGGGTTTGGCATGCACATGTGCAAGCTCAACCCTCCACTACTCCTCTGGGAACAGGTCTGACATAACCTCAACCAGGTCTCCTTCCCCAGCAGCACCTCCTCCAACCTGCTCCTCACCACAGCCGCCATGTTCACAGCTTGCCCCCTCCCCTCAGTCCTTCCATCACTGTTTATTAAACTTATTTCCTGTGTGCAGTGTTGATTCCCATTAAAAAAAATTTCCTGACCACCAAAACATATGCTTGGACATACACGAGGCATTACACCGTGAAAGTTATAAAAATCACAGCCTACTTTTTTTTTCATTTTAGAATGTTGGTGCTCAAGTCCAATCAACTTATTTTGTGCATAATTAACTTAATTCACTATGCGAAGTGATCCAAATGCTTACTGAAAATAATTTGTCATACCATAAATATTGTTTTTAAAATCTAAAACTATTATGCGTTGAACAAAGCATTTCACATCTTCATCCATTATTAAAGGTCCATATGGGATAATGACATTACTGCAGATCATTATGAAAACTTCAAGTTATAAATGATTTATATAAGGATCTAAAGGAAATACTTCCGGAAAAAAATTTGCATTCAGTAAATGTCATCTGTTTCCTAGAAGCAGGTTTGTGTGGGTGTATTTCAGGAACATAAACACTTTTGGGTCTCTGAATATAAAGGACTGTAGTTAAAAAGAGGGTCTGACAAAACTTGAAGTTCTAGTTTAGCTTTATAGATGGTCTAGTGAGGAGCATTTGTGGAAGAACTAACAGCTAATGGTCAAATCTCCATTTTGATTGCTAGTTTTGCAGGAATATTGAAGGCTCTTAATAATATATTCCTATCTGATAATCATGCTATTATAAAATGCTGTGTTTCTATTCTCCTTAATTATCATGTCTCCAACTGTGTTGGAGAATGCGTGCGCACATCCATGTACATCCACTACACAGACAGAATACAGAATGCCCTATTTTAAGTGGCATTCATTATACGCTAAAAAAAAATTTAAAAGTCTTTATTTAGTTATTTTCGAGTAAACCCTGTCTTGCAGAATTCTTTAATAGAGTCCATAATATCTTCTTCAATGCACTCTGTTTTATTTTGAATACATTGTCATGCACTTGGTTTAGATATTTTTGTTCATTTATTCGAAGACTTGCAATCTTTAAACAAATATTCATTGTATTTAGGCTGTGAGGGAATTCAAGAAAATTATGAGATGAAGTCCCTGCCCAAAAGGAGTTTAAAATGAAATTAGGAAATAAGACATCCTCATGAAGCAAGTAGTAAACATATGAACAAGGTAGGATTATATACACATACAAAAGTGACCTTTTATCTTGATTTTATACAAAGGTTAGGCAACCCTGCCCTCTCCCTAAGGAGACAATTACAGTTAGAAGAAGAAGAAATTCTCACTTTTATTTTTCATCTTGCATTAACTGAGGTTGATGTGGGTGAATGATACTATCTCTTTTTCAGGAGTAGTGTATTGTGTCACAGACATGCACATGCTTTGTTACTGGAAAGGGTGGGAGGAGGGTTGATGAAATGATTTGGTCCCTCTCTCCTTGAGATGTGTTGTTTTGCAACTAATAAAGACTAAGAAATTCTGTTTTAAATCTGTTCCTTGATGACTCAGAATTTTAGAGCCCAAGTTCCTTTTCATCATATGCTGCATTACATCCTCAGTGGATTAAAAAATGAACAAAAATATCTGTATGATAGGAATAAACCCACATGTATTATGCTTCTGATCTATTCTACTCTTGACTGCAAACCCGGGAGGATTCTCTCTGGCTCAGAGAGATTGAGGTAGAGCTTTCCTCTGTCTTATATCACACACTTTAGGTTTCTGAAATAATGCAAAACCTGGAGATTTAGTTGAGTAGATGTCTGAATTTACCATGTTCCTCACTAAACAATGTATAGGCATTCTGACTATTATGTTTTACTTACACAAGTTTATTAGGCATCAATTGAAAACCCGTACTTTCCATACATAATGTGTGAAAGGGGAGTTTAAGCAAATCACACATCTCTAGCTATGCAATTGACCGTGACCAAGAATCATTCATTTATTCTGCATCAAAAAAATAACGATCATTAGGCATTCATTTAAGATGCCTTACTCTCTCTGGTGTGATTCTGAGCACCTAATTAAAGTATAACTGGGGACACAGGTGGCTACATGATTTTCACAAAGGGAGCAGGCGGTTGTACTAATTTACTTCTTGAGCTCCGGTTCTTTTCTGTAAATGATGCAGAACATGACATTAAATATCACCATTTTAGAGTGTGAAAGAGAATTCAGAGGGATTATAAACCAAAAGCAGTATGTACAAAAATATAAATTAGTTTTGCATTCTTTGGCTTGCTTGATTTTCACCTCCAATAAATAACTGAATTTGTCAAATAATGATTGTTAGAAATTATCCTCAAATAAATCCTTTTTAAGATTGTCATTTGAACTTCCTTTTGAGAAAAGAAAAAAAAAACCTTTGAATCATTTTGTCTTAATAATACACATTTTTTTCTTAGCAAAATTCTAGTAATTTGTTGCATAATTAGGGGTGAGATTTTAAATTTTGGCCTCTACAACAGGGTGTAAAAAAAAAAAACAGTTCCTTTAATAGTTCCATAAATTCCTTTTGATTAGTCTAATATACAATGTGTTCTTGAAGTGAGCAGCAACAAAAATATTGCCCTACAGCAATGAGGACAAAAGAAAAAGATGAATACAAATGGCCAATAGGCAAGTGGAAATATGCTTAACTTCAGGAGTACTTAAAGGAATATTATTAGGTATAACATTGAGATACCATTTTTCACCTACCAGTATTTTTTTTCACTTGTCAAATGCCCATAGCTCACAGGTTGGTGAGAAGATACAGACTCTTTGGTACTGTTGGTGGGAATATAGATTGGTACAAAATGTTTGGTTAACAATTTGTCAAGGTATAGCAACCTGTGAACAGTATGTAAGTTTTAACTTAGTAATTACACCATTAGTAATTTATCCCAACAAGATAGCAAAAGCAATACTCAAAAATATTTTACAGATATATGAACTTTGCATATCAAATCATGAAAATAGAGCAACCTGATCATTGATCATTAAGAGATTTGCAAAATAAATTATGGTATAGCCGTACAACAGAATATTATGCAGCAATAAAAATGGTGATTATTAAGGTCTGCATTTGACATGGAAAGGTGCATAGGACACGATACGGATTATTAAAAAAATCAGATCACATTGCAACATATATAATATTATCCTAACTCAATAAACTTATATGTTGCAAGACACCTGGAAGTACGTTATTCAAAATACTAATAGTGACTATATCTGGGTGGTGGAAATTTGGTTGTTATTTAATCATATTCTTATTTTTCTGTATTACTTAAGATTATTATAATGAACATGTTTTACTTTTATAATTAGAACAAAAGGCAGTTGACCTCTCCATTTTTAAAGTAAAAATCTTCTTTTATGAATGACAATGGTACTTTTTAAAAAGCTGAAAACACCTCAGTTCCTCCACACTCTATTTGGGAAAATGTGTATTATAATTACGCAGTGTATTTAGTAAATCAGTGTGAGTCCTTTGTGACTGAGTTTTGTCTAATTAAGAGTAACCAGTAAAACAGGTGTGATGGGTGGGACAGGCCATCTGTTTCTCTTTGTGGAGGTTTGTTGTTTGTTTTTTATTTAAGGATGGAAAAGGATTTAAAATCTATCCTCATTGACTGAAAAGCTGGAAGAAAATTAATACCTTTTCCCCAATCCAGCATTACCTTCTGTTGTTTTCAGTGAACATATTTAGAAAGTACTAACAACATCTGCAGAAAGTTTTGGAAATACAAGCTTTGACTAGAGCTAGAATCTCAATGTTTGCTTGCCAAAAGGATGTTAATTAGTGGCTGAGGTTAAGGGGAAAACAGCCATAACTATTGAGATCTTTTCAGAAATTCTCAGTTACTTTGTTTTGTGCTGGAAAGGTTTGGAGCTCTCCTGTGTATGGAGTGGAGAAAATTTCTCACTGTTCTCTCTGCTTTATTCTTTGTTTTCTGCTGCCTGAAGAGAGAAACACGTTTGGTTCACTAACTGGAAAGTTGATAATGTTTCATAATGGTATTATTTTTGTTCTTTAAAGGAACCTGTGCCAGTTTGTGTTATGTAACCCCAGAAAAGCCATGTCTTTTAATTCTCATTCATTATTGCTGGGTGGGATCGTTTGGATTGTTTCCATGGAGATGTGACACACCCAGTTGTAGGTGATAACTTTTATTAGATGGTTTCCATGGAGATGTGTCTCCATCCATTCAAGGTGGGATTGCTTCCTGGAGCCTTTTAAGAGGGAACCATTTTGGAGATAACTTAAGAACCAACAGAGCCCACACAGCAGAGACCTCTGGAGATGAAGAAGGAAAACGCCCCTAGGGGAGCTTCACAAAACAAGAAGCTGGGAGAGAAAGCTTGTAGACAGTTGCCATGTGCCTTTCCAGCTGACAGAGATGCTCTGGACCCATCGGCCTTGAATCAAGGTACCTTTCCCTGGATGCCTTAGTTGGAACATTTTCATGGCCTTAGAACTATAAACTTGCAACTTAATAAATCCCCCTTTTAAAAACCCATTCTGGTATATTGCATTCTAGCAGCTTACAAATTAAAACAGAACCTTACAGTAGCTCTCTTATTTAAAACGTCATTTGGATGGTCCACAGTGGCTCAGCAGGCAGAGTGCTCGCCTGCCATGCTAGAGACTCGGGTTCAATTCCCAGTGCCTGCCCATGCAAAAAAAAAAAAAAAATATATATATATATATATATATATATATATCATCAGTGGCTGCTATGTGAACATCTGGATCATCATTACTCTGGACAGTATATATATATATCTGCCTCTGGCAGACACTGCCAGACCGAAGATGGGGCCTCATGTCGTGAAACATATTGCACACCTCATGAATGGTAGAACCACGAGAACCATGAAAGAATTACATTGGGTATTTTAATGGGATGTATGCAACCTATTACATTAATTTTTACCACATGACACATTGGAATATTCTGATCTCAAACCGTATAATAAAATTCTTTATTGTCTTTCAAAAGTAAGTTTAATCTTGTGTCTGATGCTCCTTTTACCTATGATATGGACAGATAAGTAAAAAATATGGATAAAAAATAAATAATTGGGGGAACAAATGTTAAAATAAATTGAGTAGATTGAAATATTGGTGATCAATGAAAGGGAGTGCTATGGGGTTTAGAAAAAAAGTAGGGGTGACAAAGGTTAAAATATATTGGTAGATGGAAATACTAGTGGTCAATGAGAGGGAGGGGTAAGGGGTATGGTATGGATGAGTTTTTTCTTTTTTCTTTTTATTGCTTTTTCTGGAGTGATGCAAATGTTCTAAGAAATGATTATGGTGATGAATATACAACTATGTGATGATATTGTGAGCCATTGATTGTTACAAGTATGGAATGTTCATATGTGAAGAATGTTTGTGTTTCTACGTTGTTTCGTCAACAAAAACATTTTTATTTAAAAAAATAAGTTCAAGTTTTTAGCACTGAATTCCTTTAAAAATATCTCAATAACCATTTGTTGTATTCATTTTAGGAATCTCCAAGTATAAGAAACATGATTGGGAGGATCTGAAGTATGACACCACTATGTCTTGAGAACTATGCAGATGAACAGGCAGAGCATATGCTGTTTTCATAAATCAGCATTTTATGTTTTGAAATCACTCAGATGAAAACTCTGGTGACTGTGAAAATGCACCACTCAGTTCTCCTGGGGCAGTGTGCATGGTTGATGTACAGCGCTAGCCTTCTGGATCTACAGTGTCTGAGCCGAGACCATATGTGCTGGTTTGAAAGGAAGTGTGCCCCCTAAGAAAAGCCATGTTTTAATATGAGTCCCATTTCATAAGGTAGAATAATCTCTATTCAACACTGTATGTTTGAAACTGTGATTGGATCATCTCCCTGGTTGATGTGATTTAGTCAAGAATGGTTGTTAAACTGGATTAGGGGATGGCATGTCTCCACCCATTTGAGAGGGTCTTGATTAGTTTCTGAAGTCCTATAAAAGAGGAAACACTTTGGAGAATGAGAGATTCAGAGAGAGCAGAGGATGCTGCAGCACCACGAAGCAGAGAGTCCAACAGCCAGCGACCTTTGGAGATGAAGAAGGAAAATGCCTCCCGGGGAACTTCATGAAACAGGAAGCCAGGAGACAAAGCTAGCAGATGACACCATATTCGCCATGTACCCTTCCAGCCGAGAGAGAAGCCCTGACTGTGTTTGCCACGTGCCATCTCACTTGAGAGAGAGACCCTGAACTTCATCGACCTTCTTGAACCAAGGTATCTTTCTCTGGATGCCTTTGATTGGACATTTCTATAGACTTGTTTTAATTGCGACGTTTTCTAGGCCTTGGATCTGTAAACTAGCAATTCATTAAATTCCCCTTTTTAAAAGCCATTCCATTTTGGTATATTGCATTCCAGCAGCTAGCAGACTAGAACACCATACTTCCCCCTGGGCTGCTCTCAGCCAGTGACTGGGAGCGGGAGAGCTCCTAGGGCAGGACTATTGCTGCAGGATGCAGGGGTCCTCTAAGGAAAGGACTCCCCCTCAGCCTGGCCAGAACCCACACAGAACTGTGCTGTAGTCTGAGACCTCTCCCCTTCCTCTCTCTCCTTTGCCCTTACTTTTCACAAATGCCAGACCTACCTTGCTGTCTGATGCTTCCCCAGCCTATGCCAGATTCCTCCTCTTTATCCTTTACAAACGTTTCCCCTAGTAAATCTTTTGCATGTCTAATCCTATCTTGGCATTTGCGCTTTAGAGAACTTGAACTGACACAAAACATACCCAAGCTCTAACACATGGTCTTTTTTTTTTGTATGCTATATGGCGGGGGTCACATTTCATTCTTTTTCCATGTGAGTATCCCATTATTGCAGCACCATTTGTTGAATTTTGTTTTTGTTTGTTTGGGGAAGTGCATGGGCCAGGAATCGATTCTGGGTCTCCCGCACGGGAGGTGAGAATTCTACCACTGAACTACCCTTGCACCCAACACATGGTCATTTTAATCCTTTGACGCAAAACCATGTTAATGAAAATCTATAAAGCTTACACCTATGCTTTTTTAACTTTATTTTATACACGTATGTTTTTAAGGATTAAATTTTGATATTCAAGAATTGTCAAACTCTTTTTGTTAATATAATCACATATTCTGGGTAATATTTCTTTTATTTGGAGACTATCAACTTAATGGTTTATCATACAGCTTCCAAGAAGGCATTGGATCATTTAACTGATGTGTTTTTCTTTCTCTTTCTCTTTCATTGGTATAAAGAGCAAAAGTAAGGAAGAGACTTCAATTTAATACAGGTTTCTTAGCAAACATCTTTGTTTTCTTATTAATTGGACATGAGAAAATCTTATCCTTTTCATATTTTTAAGGTCGTTTTTGTGAAAAAAAATTTTTATTTTGAAATAATCATTGACCCATAGGAAGTTGAAAAAGTGGTAGAGAGGTGCAGCATTATTCACAATAGCCCCAAAATGGAAGTAACCCAAGTATTGCTTGGGGTGTGAAGCAACCCAACAGATGAATGGATGAACAAAATGTGACATACATACATTAGAATATTATTCAGCTGTATAAAGGAATGAAGTTCTGACGCAGACTTCAACATAGATGAATTTTGAAGACTTCATGTTGAATTAAATAAGCCAAACATTGTGTAATCTCACTGATCTGAAATAACTAGAATATGGAAATTCATAGAGACAGGAAATACATTACAGGTTATCAGGAGCGGGGCGGGGGGAGGAAGAGGAATTTAATGCTTAATGGGAATGTATTAGCTTACAAGAACCTTATAGTTCGGAGGCCTTGAAAACATCCAAATAAAGCCTTCATCAAGACGATACCTTTTTTCCGAAGAAGCCTGCTGGCAAGCTTGGACTTCTCTGTCTCATGGCTAGGCGCATGGCAGCGTCTGCTGCTCTCTCCCCTTCTCCTCCAGTTCCTTGCTTTCAGCTTCTTGCCTCCAGGGCTTTCTCTCTTTTCTGAATTTTATTCTTTTATAATGGGCTCCAGTAAAAGAACCAATGCCCATCTTAAATGAGGTGGGTCACATCTTAATTTAAGAGCCTGTTCACCAAAAGATCCTACATACACCCACAGGAATGAATTAACTTTAAGAACATACTTTTCTGTGGTGCATGCAGCTTCCAATCAACATACCAGCTTAGGCTACTTTGAAATAGGCTGATCTGTTGCTGACTTTCGCATGTAATGGCTTTAGCAATATAAAATGGCTCATTTATTTTTTGTTTTTCAGATGCTGATACTTTTTCTCTTTGATATTTCTAATGATTTTCATCATTTCAGGTTTTTGTAATTAGTATTTGATTTCTGTTCATAGCTGCCTTAGAATTGTAAGAAAATATTCTGATTCTGATTTTGTCTCTGTAAAATAACTCACTACCTGAGAGTCACTCCTGAATCCTGGAAATTTTGATGAGTTAGTAAAATGTCATATTGTTTCATTATTACTTTGGTGGTTACAGTTTTCTTTTTTCCCTTCTGCTTTCTGTGCCTTCGTTTATGTCACGCTAGAAAATACTTTTGATCTTCTCTTGATAACCTGACTAGACATAATGTCTCCTATCAGAGATCTGGGGCTGCAGGAGAAAATGAAATCTCTATTGTCTGTTTATGCTAATTGGAACTGGCTGTCTTGTTCTCTTTTTGCACAAGATAAAGAAAATGATAATTTTATCTTGCCTAATTTTTAAAAAAGCATTTAGTGTTTTATGTAGGATAAGGAAATGGTTGTTGTTTAAAAAATACAGCAAGTAACCTTGTAGAGATTCCCTGTCACAAATAGTTAAACTCTGAAGGAAAAATTATAACAGTTGTTCCTAATTTTTGTAACCGAAATTGTCTGTGGCAGATTAATTTGATATGGATATTAAATTTGTAGGGAATGGAACACTCTTAACTTGGAGTCTGCTATTTCTTTATTATAAGCAGGCTGCTTGCTGTAAGAATAAGGACAGTTTTAGCCTCTTCAAAAGCTCATTATTTTGAGGGGCAGGCTTTGTCTTGATAACTAGAACAATTTCTGGCTCATGGCCAGCTTTGTCTCCTTCTAAACCAACATTCAAGCGATTGACTAGCATCATAGAATGTTAATATGGAAGGTGCATTAGGGATAATGTAGCTCCATTGGTCCTCACATGGTATAAATCCACCAAACCCCTGGGTCCCACCATAACAGGAAGAAAAATATACACACACACACAGTCTTCTCTGAGAAGTTTTGTGCTTTCTACTGTTGTGGTAATGTCTTAGAATGTGTTCCGAAGACGCAGACATGCTATCTATGCTACAACTCTTTTCCTGGGTTGAGAGCCACTGCTAGTTTCTAGATTGAGAAACAGGCTCTAAGTGACTGAGGACTCAACTGATGAGTGGCCAAGTCAGCATCAGGGCCCACATCTCTTTGCTCTTTTTTCTCAATTTCTTGTCTCCTGGGGCACTGGACAGATGCTCAATTGACTCTGGAGTGATCTAACCCTGCTTCTCTTTACGTCTGCACTCTATGGGCAGGTCTTCATTTGATGAGAGTCAGCCCCCAGCATAAATCAGGCAGTTTTCATGAATATTTAAAGGTCACTAGGGTACCCTTTAATAATTTAAAGTTTTAGTTTAACTAAGAGACATTCTGGTAGCCTGAGAGCATTCACGTGCCTCTAAACACATTAAACCAGAATTGAAGAAATCTATTTTAGTGAGTTAGCAAATAATCGACAACTTTCGTTCTTTCAAAATTAAGAATCTATGTTTTTTAGCTGATGAAAATTAAATCATTTCTGTCACATGTTCATCTTGGTGGCTATTACTAAATCACTGCTAGGTTGCATAGTGATCAGATCATACCATTTTATTGAGTAGCTATTATGTAATAGGAACTCGAAAATACAGAGATAAATCCCACACACTTCCTTTACTAGATTCAAAATCTAGTAAAGAATTTAAAAAATATATAGACAGAAAATGTTTTTGGTGTAAAGACTGAGTCGTTTGGCTTGAATAGGTATGGAGAGGATCAAGTGTTGTACGGCTTTTACTTTCTAAAATATATTATAAAACTTCTGCTATTGAATAAGGTCCCCAGCAAAGTTATTTTCAAGTCCTAACCCGGGTCATTTGGGCCTGGATTCATTTGTAAATGGGATTTTTAAGTCCTAATCCAGGCCATGTCGGTGTGAACTCTATTGTAAATAGGCTCAGGAAGACCCCATTATGATGAGGCCAAACTGATGGTCTTAATCCAGTATGACCAGGATCTTTATAAGCAAAGGGAATTTGGACGCAGGAGGTGAGAGAAAAGGACAGGTCACCACATGACAGAGGTAGAGATTGATTTCCAATAAGCCACCGCCAGAATGCTATGGACTTCAGAGAAGGTGCAGCCCATTGCTACCTTGAGTTTAGATTTAAAGCCTCTAGACTGTGAACCAATAAACTCCTATTGTTTAAGCCAATAAGTATGGGATATTTTGTTATGGCAACCAAAAAAAAAAAAACTATGACAGTTACTAATACAGAATCCTATTATATCAAGATAATCCTGAATATTAGTAGAAACCCATAGCAAAGAAATATAAAGCATATATTTCAGCAATAACTACTTATTGGTTAAAAATAAAAGATCGGTATGGTTTTCTAAGAACTTATGTGCATGTCATCTTATTTAAACTTCAAAACAACTCTGGGAAATACATAGAATATATAATGTTATCATTTGATAGGTTAGAGAAAGAGATTCAGAAATTTGGAACCTAGCAAATGATAACCAACTAATAAACTGGAAAGTCATTGGAAGCTCTCCCCCTTCGGCTTCTACCCTTGCATACAGTCCTGTGAAGTGGGACTCATGTTTTGGACCCAGAATCCCTTCCTCTTTTGCCTATGATTGGAAGCCAGAAAAAAATGTAAAGGTTCATTTGCTTCTCTTCCTTAAGTTGGGTGCAAAACTTAAATAGAGTGAAGCCCAAATGAAAAAGTTGAAGATAAAGACCTCAACCCCTGATGGGCTGAACTTTCAAAGACCAGAACCTACTAAAAACCCTACCTCTGAAAAGCTCCTCTAGCTCTCCTTAATTGTCAATCCAGTCCCTTCGTCCACCAGATCCAAGCACCATCTTTAAGCTGTGATACTTCTGCTTTGGGAAGTTAGAATGATGCAAAGGAAGAATGCTACCCACTGTATTCCCCCGGTTTGGTATTATTTACTTCCTCTCAGTCTTTCCTAACCAGTCTACTATTGTGAACACTGTGCGTATGTTTCTGGTAATATTTTGGAGCTCTTTCCTCTCTTGTCATCTACCAGAATCTCTCCTTGAGGAAATTAGAGTGAATACAGTAGGAAGTTTAGCCAAAAGAGTCAATATTGTACTTAGTGTTTCTGACCCCATGTCCATTCCATACATCAAAACCCCTCAACTAACCTCTTTATATTTTTAATATTTGCTTCACTGATTTGATAGTGATAGCAAACAAACACGAGCTTCTTTGCCTGATGTTCATAAATACCAGTCTATGATGCCTGGATTTCAGAGAGAGAAAGAGTTTTTTGCTAAGCATGAAGCAGGAGATCAGATGGCCCCAAAATCTGCTTCCCTGAGTCTAAGGATTTTAAGGATTTCATAGATTCAAACAAGGGGAGATGGAATTGTTATGATAACAATAACGAGCATGAGCAGCTACATTTTAGAAGTGTAAAGGAGTGGAACTATGTTAGAACTAAGCTAGCTATTATAAGAACAAGTCAATGTTTCTGAGTTGACTCAGGTTCCTTCATTAACATTAGATGATTGTCTTTGTGATTATAAGAATAAGGCAGGGCCAGGTCTGAGGTTTTCACAACTTGCAGCTCAGTGGGTTTCAATCATATCAGGTATTTGGCTCTTCTACAATATACTAGACAGTGCGAAAAAAAAAATCTATATACTGATTCAGTAATCATAATCATTTGTTAATTTTTAACTTCTTGGTTACAGTCATTATTCACAAGTGCTCAAATTAAGACATAAGCAATAGCAGTGTTTTTATATACTGATGAGGCAACCCTAAGTTAAAGAGCCATTTCTCTTCCAAATCAAATTCCACCTAGAAATCTTTTAACCACTAATTAATCTATAATAACATAAAGAGTTTGCTAATTTTTATTTGGCTGTATAAGAGCTGTATGTTGTTGCTAAAGTAAAATAGAATATCATATATGTAATCTGATTATTCTCAGAGCTGTGGATTTAACACTGCAAGATAGTGTGGTAAAGGGGTGAAGAGTGGGGTATGGGCTTAAACTGCCTGGGTCTGTTTTGGAGCTCTACCATTTAATTGTGTGACTTTAGGCAATTTATTTAACTTCTTCCTGCCTCGGTTTTATCTAAAAATCTAAAAATCAGGATACTAATAATATCCATCCCATAAGGTAGATGATTTGGAACAATGTTCCAGCCCAGCACAACCCCGAGATCAAAGAATATGCAAGAGAGAAGATGAGCCGTGAGTCTCAATCAGGGACTGGGAAGGGAGGGTGGCTTCTACCCAGCGGTGACTGGTTGGAAAATGGAAGTCTGCACTCTGCCCAGAAGAGAGAGAGAGCAGAAAAGAGAGAGCAGGGGTCGGGGATTGGGGGAGAGAGATGCATTTTATAAGGTTCAGAGTCCTGCGATTTGACCTTTCCCTCTGTCCCGGTCACGGAGGCAGCTGTGTGACTTGCTCCCAAAATAGAGAAGGGGGTAGGGCCCGGCCCTGGGTCCTTACAATCCTCCCCACCCCACCCCACCCAGCAGACTACATCGATCATAGGACAGACATTGCATTCTCTAGCAGTAGAAGACAAAACAGACCATTAGGAGTTCCCCACACTCGGATAACTCCACAAAGTGATGCCGTTATGGATACTTGATAAAACCTGTGATTTCCATCCTACATGAGATGATTCTCATCCACATTTTTCCTACGTGCTGAATTCTTCCAGGCCAGAAGGGTGTTCCACGCAGTCCGGTTTACAGGGGTCACAGTCCAAGGCAGGCGGGTGGCCCTCGACTGCGGCAGTTCAGGGCACACTCAGCACTGAGATCTGCTGTGCACGCAGGTTACTGCAGAAGCCCGTTGCAGAAAGGTACTTGCTACAATGCTAAGGGCAAAAAGAATATAAGCTAAATGTCCATTAGTAGACAGATACCACACCTTTTCCCCCTGCAATTGCAGGGAGATTTCTGGAGCCCAATCCACAGTTAGCCTGGGCATAAGAAGTGTCCACAGAGTCATACATACTGTGCCTTGCGGTATGGGGGGGCCCTGGGCCGGTTGCATATACGACTTTTGGCATTTTGTCAATAAACTGTGGTCTAATACTTAAATTCTAGGCCACCCTAATGCTTTCTGGGCTTAGGATTCCCAACCAGTGTGGCTGCTTTGGCTAGGACCACAGCCAATTGACCTTATTTTCCCCAATTTCTAATGCTTGTGGCATAGGCAAGAGCAAGTTATTTTCATTACCTCGTTGTGGTTGTAGCATCACTGGTCCTTTTACCTGAATTTGCAGCACTTGCATGGGCCCCGCCATTCAGGGATATGGCAGCATACCTAATTCTGCCTGGTACACTGATGGGTCAGCACAGGGGCAGCCTGCCTCCTGGATGGACCCTACATGGCGGGAAACCGAAACTATGCAAAGCAGTCAAGGGGCTGAATTAAGGCCCGTATGGATGGTCATTGTTCACAAGCCAGGAGGTGCATTAACTATTTATGCTGACAACTGGGCAGTGTACCAGGGCTTGGCAGTGTGGATGGCCACGTGGAAGCAAACCAATGGACTGTTGTCTGCTGCCCCTCATGGGGAAAAGAAATGTAGGATGATATCTGGACTACCTGTCACAAGCGAAAGGTAATCATGTTTTATGTCTCTGCCCATAACACTGATTCTTCACCGGGAGATACTGAAGCAGATGCTTTAGTGAAAAATTGTAGTCTGAAGTCAATATCGCACAAGGCTGCTGAATGGTTGTGTGGAAAGACAGGACACCAAGGGTATCAGACTCTATGGAGACTGGCACAGCAATTTCAGCTGCCCATCACCAAACAACTGGAAGAAGTCATGGCCGCCTGCCCCTCCTGTTCGCTGTGATGCTCAAAATGCTTCCTCATCAGTTCAGTCACATTGGCACAAGCATGTTCCAGTCACCAAGTGGCCAGTAAATTATATTGGGCCTCTCCCCTTATCTGAAGGTGCAAAATATGCTTTACAGCTGTACATATAGCTGCTGAACTGTTGCTGGCCTTCCCGGTAGAAAAAGCTAACCAAAGAGCTCCAGTACATAGCATAGAAAAGTTCAATGCATTCTTTGGGTTCCCCACACATGTGGACCATGATGGGGGGACCCTTTTTATCAGACAACTAACCCAAGCCTGTAAGAAGCAGAGAAGAAATGATGTCTATGGTTATTATTGCATATGGGCCAATATTCATGGAAAAATATGGTTTATTCTCCCACCAGATATTGCAGGAATTCTGGCCCCCAAATCTCAACAATGTATTTCTAGTATTTCCCAATTATGGTTCTCATGAAGTCACAAATACTTATATTCTTCTGCTTTGGCCAAAACCACCTGAGTGCATCTTTCCAGTCCCCCACTGCTGGCCCTGTGACAAGGCTGGTGTCTGCCAAAATAAGGCTGTCATCTCTCAACTTCCATTCCCAGGAGGCTCACTGCCTCAAAGCCAATGCCACTTCCATCCAGAAGGGAAGGGGACATGCTCCTCCTACCTCTTGATATCATATACTAACCCCCTTGAGTGTCTCAGGGAATTTGCTTCTACTCCTCTTGCCTAAGGCCTCTTTTTCCATAAGCTCCAGACTTGGAACCCTGGCTAGGGAATGGTGATGTCTGAGGCAGAAAACCCTTTGTTCTCTTTACCCCTTCCCTACTTGTCAATGAAATACCCTCTTGGAAATGGAGTAATGACAGTACTAAGATGTCCTTGGTAGGTTTGACTCTTACCTCCATTTCCCCTATATTGTTATGCAAAGTGCTAATAAAGCCAAGCCACCTTCCTTTGGCTTCTAGCCTGTAGTGTTTCCTCCTAGTGCTCTCTTTGGGACAATTTACATTCTTGTACTATTTTTATTACAAACATTTTCTAAACAAAGTGAAGTTTTCCATACTTTATGATTTTTTTTAGTATGCTAGCAAGTGAGCAGAATAAAAGCCTGAAATATGCACAGTGCTGCTAAAACAGTCTTATATATATAAACTTCCTTAAACCATTTTCCATCAAAAGTACAAAATTCTCCAGAATATATACTATGCACAAAATTCTCAACTCCATGTTATGTCAACTTAGGCAAGTACCTAATTTAATATTACCTAGAAGATGTCTTTGTGATTCAGAATAGTAGATAGAAAGGGAAATTAATATGCTTAAAGCTCTGGGGGGAAAATATGAAGGATTTCATAGTTGTGGGGAGTGGGAAACCATTTTTTCTGTGACACATTTCTAATGGATAGTGCTTATATACATGGGTATATACTTCCACTGTTGCTATAGGCTCAGCAGAGATACAATCGGCTGTAGGGTGTGTACAATAATCTAAAGCCTAGTTGTAAGACTTTTTCTTCATCTCCCATTAATCTGGCACACATTGATGGTCAGGAATTCCTGGTCCCACCATGAGTATTAGTGCTCTGTGATTTGTGATTGCAGTTGCTAATATTTCCTGTAATGTATCCAACCTCTGATTGTTGTTGCATCTGTTGGCATTTGCAGTTCAGCGAGTTTTATCTCTGGGTCACCTCTAATAGAAAATGACAATGTTCTGAAGCATTACCAACAACTTGGCTCTTGAACCCTATGTATCTGCATTTCATTAGTGTACCTTTTTATTTAAGTACAGTGGGCTGGGAATGTCTAGAGAAAGCTTTACACACAGGATTCCCTGCTATCTGCATTATAGCCACATATAACTATGTGCCACTCAACTGTATTGTAATAAAAGGGAATGGATTAGTCTGGGGTGGAGCAATGGAAAGAAGGCAGCTTGCCAGGAAAAAAGGATAAAGATTTTAAGAACAGAGATGCCTGTTTACCATCAAAGCCAGGATCTACAAATAGCAGTGTTAGCCAAAAACAAAAAATGGATATTCTTCATACACAAACTTTTCAAAACCACAACTATCCCAACACTGTCACTAATATCATCTTTCAAAAATTTATGTTTAAAAAGTAATTGGGGGCGGGCCACGGTGGATTAATGACAGAGTTCTCACCTGCCATGCTGGAGACCTGGGTTCAGTTTCCGGTGCCTGCCCATGCAAAAAAAATAAAAGTAATCTGCATAGAAAAATCAGGATGCTTGCTTTAAACATAAAACCAGAGTTCATGATATAACGTATATGTTATTCCTAAGTTTAATAAAGAGAAAGAAAGCCCACGGAGGAACTATCCCATTTATTCAAAAATGCTAATATTTCTGCTTCGGTTGCCTCTTCTCTCTAACACAAAGACTATTGGGAGCTTCAAATGCCTCTCAATTGCTAGGAGCTAGCATGGCACATAAACCAACATTCATTTAGCCTCCTGCGAAAGAGAGAGCTAGCAAATGGCTTGAAGTTTCATAATTTTAGAAGAGACCATCAGCATCCCAGAATACCACAGAACACCACATTGCATCTGGATATATGCAAGCGATGCAAGCTATGATCCTATTTCAATCTTGTGCAGATGAAACAGAGACACTGCAACAGACCTGCAAATCTCATTATGGTGCCACTAGGATGTCCATCACTGTCAAAATCCTACTGACATTCCCATTAAAGAAGGAGGAAGAGGAAAGAGAGAGGCAGTTGAAAGGAGGACAAAATCTTAGCCCTTGAAAGGGGGCTCATATATTTGCATTTAGTGTTTTCTATGCTTTGATGATTTGTCATGTGCAATGGGAGAGACTGACATCCGACTCTGTTTGGCATTTACCTTAGCTTATCCTTTGTTCCTAACCACAAACTGAACAGGAAGTACCATGCGAAGGATCCATGATGTCAGAACTTTAAGCCATTGGGCTACTTTTGTAGATGAAGATGTTTCACCAAATGAATAATTTATTATTTACTGAGCTTTTTCCCTGCAGGAGTAATCAATTGCCACCTAACATTTACATACACTCATTCAATTCTTATAAAAGGCAAAGGCCAATCTCTTGCTCAGGAACATGAAGTATGATCACCTGGACAGAGATTTTTTTCCATGGAGTGAGAGCAGATGCCTACAGAGAGGGAACCCTTCAACCGGGACTCATTAGTGCAATGCTCTTGCCAACTGAACAAATTGGCTAAAGAACAAAACAGCTTTTCCAATCAGGAAATAAGCCTGGTTGTCCAATGCTGTCTACTGAATATTAAGCTATTCTCAGCACTTTTGTCTCGGGTTAAATAATTATATCACTTTTCATCTTTTCTCAAAAAAAGCTATCTAATTTCCAGAGACCTGACAACCAAGGGTATCTGCCAAACTTTGATTAGAGTCCTTGATGAAAAAAAAATTGTAAAAGACATTCTGGAGAAAATTGGAAATGATAATATTAAGAAATTACTGCTAATTTGATTAGAGACAATAATGCTATATAGTTTTGAATAAAAATGTCTTTCTTCTTGGAAGTTGCAGCTGAAATATTTAGGGGTGAGATGTGATGTTTCTTTTCAAATGACAGACACATAAGTAAATGAAATACTGCCAATAATTAACAAGGTGGTGAGTATCCAGATATTTATTGTACTATTCTTTCAACTTTTGGGTATTTTTTTTAATTTTCATAATAAAAATTGGGAAAAATAATCTCTATTTCTCAAGTCAGAGCAGTTTGATGAAAGCAAACTCCAGGCAATACCAATGTTTAAAATTCAATACAGTAAAATGAAGCTGAAAACTTCCTCTCCTAAGTAGGGTTGCAAAGGAAAATAAATTTAAATGAATTTATTTCATTCTTTCATCCACCAAATATTTTTTGAATATTTACTCTGTGCTACATAATGTGGGGGTAAAATGATAACCAGAAATTTCTCTAGGAATCTATAATTCAATAGAGAAAATCAGCACCAAATATTGTCAATTCTGCTTCCAACAGCTTTCCATTCCCTTCCCTTCAAATATTCTATTTAACCATCATCTAATATTCTTACAACTACTGCTCAAAATCATCATCTCACCTGGATCACTGCAAGCTCTCCAGACCTAATAATGCCATTTCAGTGCTTAAATAAACACTTGCCTCTCTATTGGTTTTAAACCAGTATAATCAATTAGGTCTCAGCTTGTCTCTCCAGGCTCTTCTATCACTTCATACCTCAAAATCTACATTCAAATAAACTAAATTGCTTACTATTTTCTACATATGCCATGTTCCCTCTCACTTCTAGGATTTGCACATGACATTCCCTCTTTTTGAACCACATTTCTTCATCGTACTCCTCCTCTCTCTTTGCTTAACTCTTGTGAATCCTCTGTGTCTCAAATTACATGTAACTACCTGCAGAGGGCTTTCTTTAACCTCTGTGATGGTTAAGTTCACCTGTTAAGTTGGTGTCCAGTTATTTGGTTAAGCAAACACTGGCCTGACTCACTGTGAGGATATTTCGTGGATTTAAAGGATCAGTAGGTTGAGTGCATTTATAACTAAATCTACAGGCAACTAAGGAGATTGCTTTCAACAACGAGAGGAGTCTCATCCTGTAAGCTGAAGGAGAACTGATAATTTCAGCAACCAGAAGGAACAATTTCCACCTCTATTTCAGCCAGCCATCTTTTCCTAGGGAGCTCATCAAAAACTTTCATCAGAGTTCTCAGTGTGCAATGTGTCCTAAAGAATTTGGATTTGCCCATCACTGGGCTTGCATGAGCCAATGCCTATACTAGCTCTCATAATATTTACATTATATATTCTGCCAATATATGTATACTGTCAGTTCTATTTCCCTGGAGAACCCTAACTAATACATCCTTCAAAATCATAACCTTGGCATAACACCTCCTATTTTTTCTATCATTCCACTTATTGCACTATATTATTATTGCCAGTTTAATAGCCTATTAATGCTTAAAAACCAGCCCGGAACACTTCTCACTATGAACTCTGCCATTATTCATAAGATGAGGATAATAACATTAACTGGAAATACCAAATGGATGTCAGAAGAGACTTCAGTTCTTTGTATATGAGTAACCTGAAAGAAATGGTTATTACCATACGTTGCCATGGTGAAATTGTCTAATTAAGAATTTTCAACAGAGACTAAATGGCAACACATTAGCTGTGTTTTGTTTGGAATTATAATGTTCTTAGAAAAATGTAGGGAGTCAGGATCCAACCCTTTTATGCCTGCCTGGTAAGGTGGTACCACGTAACTTTAAAAGACACACACACACACACACACACACACACACACACACACACACACACACAATTACTAAAATGGTACGGAATAAGGGAGAGTATGCTTATCTCTACCCCTAGGTTTTATTAAACTATTTACTAGAGAACCTTTCCTGGGTCCTCTGGCAATATGAAAACTCTAATTATAGTATAGTTTATGCTTTACTATGTGTCTTTTACTCAGTACTCTCTCCTACCTTTCTTTTCTTTTTCTTTTCCCTTCTGCCATGGATTATTAATGAAGGCCAGCTGTGATTTATTAGCCTTCTTGTACAGTGTTTCTTAAGTGTATCATTGACATTAGCTAATTGCCAATGCTACAACCCTACCACAATCTGTCACATTGTTTTCCATTTAAACACTTGCTGTTTTAATGGAAATTTCATTCATCACTGATGTCTTCTAAAGACAAGATAATTACAATGCTGCCCACAATGTGCTATTTATAGTACTTTGATTCAGCATGTTTTAACATGCGAAGTTTTGCTGAAAGAAGAGCAAATATGATACCATATGTTATCATGAATGTTTCTTTATATATTTCCTATAGAGTTTTAAAATCCAGCTGACCCACAAAATACACCAGTTACAAGGCTGAATTATCACTCTTACGTGAAAAATGAAGAGTAATTCTGATTTATCATTTGTATCAGACATTTATAGTGCTCATCCACAAAAGCAGGCCTATCCAGCCTTCCACCTTCTGATAGTTCCAATATCTGCAATGAGTAATGCTCATAATGATGAAAGTTAGGAGCTGCCAAGATCCTGAATATTAACTTATGGTCAGTGTTATCTTAATGTCAAATGTGCTTAATTGTCAAACTCTTCAGAAATGATGATGCACGTGTTGTATGGGTGTTCAAGGTGAGGGCTTGTTTTAAACTGTTAATTGTCATTAGTCTGTTTTTCTTAACAGAGTGCCCTGAATGCACAGAGTTGTAATTGTGAACTCTAGCTATCTGCCTAATTTTTAGATGTTTTTCTGGATGGAAATGATGAGTCATTTCAGAATCCAGGAAAAAAAATATAATAATAGTTATGAAAGTTATTTCTCCCACCAATTATCACCAGGGAAAGTCTGATATTGAATTTTCCACTAACTACCCTTTAGTTGTATAGTTCAATGGTAATAAATGTTAGAATTGCTTGCAGTACCCTTAAACAAGATTCTCAACTTACTGATACACCTTGGCCATCAGTTCTAGTCTCTCTGCGTTCTTCCTCTGAAGGAACAGAGGCACAGACCATTCATGAGCCTATATAATCAGAGCATGGGACTTATTTCACTAGTTGCCCCCCCCTTAAATTTATTCATTAATCCAAATTCTAGTAGGATTGGATAACAATCAGCAACTCTCACTGACTAATACAGAAAACTTAAAATGCAACATTGTCCTTAGTTTAGTTTTTAGTGTTTTAAAATAAAATTTAAAATTCTGAAGTTGTTGATTAGAATTGCAACAGATGAAACAGAGCCAAAATGCTTTGACTTTTTTTCGCCCATTAAACATTGTATTTTCTGGTAACAGAAGCCTTGCTCAAAACTGATAGTTTGAAAAATAAAGTAAAACAATAAAGGAAAAAATATAAACTCACTTGTAATCGTTCTTTGTTTCCAGAGATAAACTCAATTAACATTCTGGTTTGTCTTTTCCAATGCCCGATTACACATCCCTATAGAATAAAATATTTCCCCTGTATAATTGTCATCACACCTGTAATATTAGTTAGTATTTGCCTTTCCCCATTGACTGCAAACTTTAGGAAGCAGGCCTGTCTCTGCCTTATTACTCTCATATCCAGTGTCTGTCTCATAGCAGGCATTCTACAAATATTGGGCACAGACAAGTGGCTGTTTTTCTATGCATTTTTATAACATATATATTTGCATTCAAAACAATAGTACTATATAGTACACATTGTATGTGCTTTCAATAAAATCAACTTTATGTGCAATTAAAAATATTATCTCAGGTGATTCCATTGTCACCTTACTCTGCTTTTAGTTTGAAAAAATATTCTTAATACATCTTCAAGTAAATACTTCACAACATAGTATATGTTTTAAGCCAGGTCACACTCACACAGCACAAAATCAATGAGTCAAGCATGGACAGCCAGCAAAAGTCATTCATCTTAATTTTGATAATGCTGTAGTGGCTTTTCCAAATTTATGGTATAGTACCATATCTTTTAAATTTGTGACAACTTCTCATTAGGAAAGCAATTGAACTGCAGTGCTCCCATGAGAATAGACCAATCTAAAAGTAAATAAATAAGGGAAACAGGAGACAGAACAATCCCTTGCCCATTTAGAGGAGGTGAAATCTTCTAGAAAATTTTAAAACCAAAGCAAATATATAATGGTGACAGGTTTCTTAATATGAAAATATACCTATGTATAACTGTGTATTTCTCAGAAGTCTGAAATAGAGAGATAACTAAAATATTGGATCTGATGCCTTGCATTCATTCTACAACTCCTCGAGATTATCAGGAACTCACTAATCACGAATACAATCATTATCTCTTTTCAACCCTCTTCTCTACTGACATCTTTTTTAATTCAATTTTAATTCATGCAAGGCACTGTATTAGGCATATTCAAAATGCTAACTAATTTGATCCTTATTACACCCAATGAGATACTACTGTTATCAACTTAACTTGCAGATGAGAAAAACCTCATCGCCATATTGGCCTTGCTAACCAACCCTTCTTGAAACTGTCAAAATCAGTGTATATTGGTTTTCCTCTTTTCTCTCTGACAATGCTTTATTATCTTTAATGGACAGAGTTGCCTTTCCTTGCTCTGCACAAATTAGTGATGTACTTTCATTTTTTGATGCCATGACCCCCTCAGAAAGTTTTATTCTACTTTCATACTTTCAACTCTAAGTCGACCTCCAGAACCATATTTTCAACTTTCTAGTCTATCGCCTTTTCATTGTCTGAAATTTTGGGCACCTAGCTTGCTCTTTCTCTCCCCTCCAAGCTAGCTTTTGTACTAGGTGATTCAATATCCTGGGTGATCTATCCAACATCTGCTTCACAATTCTATTTCTACACATCTCCTATGACCTCTGTCATTCTACCTCAATCACCTGCTCCATGCTTATTCTTCGGAACCCAAAATCATCTGAAAATCCAAATCCAAAATCACTAATTCAAGTATTCTAGTCTCTGATAAAAGCTTCCTCTTTTTCAGTTGCTTTTATTTTTCTTTCTTCTATAATGCTAGCTCAAGGATCACACCTGAAGAAGAAAAGTGATCGAGGCAGATAGAGTGTTTCCTCACGATACCCTAATGATGCTGAAAACCTGAGTACACTATAACCTGTTCCTTCTCAGGCCTCTCTCCTGAGAGATTCCGGTTCCTTGGGACTGGGGTGGGGTCTTGGAATTTGTGTTTTTCACATGTTCCTTAGGAGATTTTAACCATCTTGGAAGGCTAAGAAAAACAGGTTTACATGAAGTCTATTATTTCCCTGCATGCTTCACATTTATTGGTGATTAATACATTTATTAGAGGTGATTAAAATAATCTATTTTCCCTATGAAACTTATTCCTGCAAAGAATAGGCTAAGCCTACTTATAATTATGTCTAATTATATCTAAGAGTCATCCCCCAGAGAATGTCTATTGCTCAGATGTGGCCTCTCTCTCTAAGCCAGCTCAGCAGGTGAACTCACTGCCCTCCCTCCCTATGTCGGACAGAACTCCCAGGATGAGCCAAGACCCAGCAACATGGGATTGAGAAAGGCTTCTTGACCGAAAGGGGGAAGAAAGAAATAAGACAAAGTAAATTTTTAGTGGCTGAGAGGTCTCAAACAGAGACAAGAGGTTATTCTTATGCATTATATAGTTACCCCTTTTTAGTTTTGGCTGTGTTGGAATGGCTGCAGGGAACTGACACTGTTGAGCTGTGTTCCCATAACCTTGTTTCTTGAAGACGGTTGTATAATGATATAGCTTTTACAATGTGACTGTGTGATTGCGAAAACCTTGTGTCTGATGCTCCTTTTATCCAGCGTATGGACAGATGAGTAAAAAAACAAGGACTAAATAAATAAATAAATAATAGGGATAAGGGGTAAAAAAAAATAGGTAGACTGCAATACTAGTGGTCAGAGAGTGATGGGTAAGAGAGTGTTGTGAGTTTTTTCTATTTATTTCTTTTTCTGGAGTCATGTAAATGTTCTAAAAATGATCATAATGATGAATACACAAGGACACAATGATATTGTGAGCCACTGATTTGTATATTTTGGATGGACTGTGCATGTGTGAAGATACTTCAAATATATTTTTTAAAATCTATTTTAATAGCAGTAAAGCTGCATACATGTTACATGATTACGTAACAAAAATTAGTAATGTTTATCAAACAATCAAAATGGAAAATTTCTATCATTATTATATGAACCTTAGGTAATACCCCTTCTTTAAGGCATATTTGCCCTGTATGTTTATCACAGCTAAAATGGCATCATTTCTACTTTTAATGGTCTGAATCTCATATATTGGTAATTGAGAGACAAATATAACCCTTTGTCAATTATAGGGAGAGACAAAAGTCTTAATCATTATTATTTACAGAGGATGTATGATCTGTCCTGCAGGAAAACTGAATTTGTGGTAGAACGTAACTATCGTATTACTTAAAGGAGTTAATTTCTTTCTAGTTAGATTAAAAATAATAAAATACTACCCCAAGAGGAAAAACTATGGCTAAGTCCCCACATATTTTTTTTTCATATCCACCAAATACACATTCTCCCTTACACCTTTTTCCATTCCCTGGTAGCCTCTAATCACTAATCTCATTCTCTAAACTTGCTATTTCTAGGCATCTCTTATATGACATCTGCAATATTTGTCCTTACGTATGTTTCTTATTTCACTGAGCATCATGTTTACAAGGTCTTTTCATGTTATCCACCTGTTTTTTAAATTATACTCTAACCACATAGGGTGTGTGTGTGTGTGTGTGTGTGTGTGTGTGTGTGTGTGTGTTTGTCTAATTCTACGTTCAGTTCATTGACCCCTGGTCTTTCTCCTGACAATCAATCCTTTGACTTTACTTCCTTTCTATAGAGCTCAGTTACTATAACCCAACACTTCAATATTCTCTTCCCAATATTCTAAACTCTCTTCACTTTATTGTCCTTCTCAGAGAAGGAGAATATTGTTTCTCCAACTCCTGAAATATTCCTAACTCTAAAAGAGCCTATTTATCTGCATTCATCAAATTTCCACATTCCTCTGAAGAAACTCTTACAACCAGGCAGGCTGATGTTGCCATGTATTCACAACCGTGAACCTTAGGCCATATATAGTTTAAATAGATAGCCATGTTACTCAGGCAGCTCTCCAGTTTTTTACCGTAATTATTCAAAAATATTTCCCATTATTTTAAAAAACTGGAGAGCCTTTCTTACAAATCCTTAGTTGCTCTCCAAAGATTTTCTTATCTTCTACTGAGAAAAGAGTAATTTCAAAAGGCAATTTCCTCAACTTGTCATTTTAAGACCTACAAACTTACGTGTTTCTGCACCCATTATTTCTTTCTTCCATCTTACTATAATCCATTCAACAAGAGCTTACTATGTGCCAGGCACTGTACTAGGTTATGAGAATAAGGTAGATACAGTCTCTTCCCTTATGTTGCTTACGGTTTTGCAGACAGGAAAGCCATTAAATAATTATACTGACAATTAATTAATTACATGTGTGATAGGTACCATGAAGAAAACAGTGCTTTCTTATCATACAACAGACCTATATTTAAAATAAGAATATTAGAAATATTTAAATATTTAAAGATAGGTAGGAGTTGGTTAGCCAGAGGTATATTTATGCAGAAGGAGTTCCAGCCAAAGTCACTCTATGGATAAGAGACGGCATGTCCAAGGAAATGAGAAACAGTTAATGTGTCAGGAGTATCACATGAGGCGGAGGGTAAACAGATCCTCGTTGATTGTGCTAAGGATTCTGGCCAGTTTTCCAACAACAGAGGGACAGTTTAAGCAGGAGAGTATATGATTGGATTTGCTTTCTTTCTTTTTAAAGAAAAACTAACTCTGGCATTTAAAAAAATGTTCAAAATTTGGGGTGGGGAAGCAGTTGAAGTAATGGGAGCAGAAGTCTGATTAGATTGTACTTAGGAGTGAATGTGAAAGCAGAAAATGGATCAGCAAGAGCATATTAATATTTCCAGCTTGATTATGAAGGGGAAGGAAACGCTGTTACTGCAGAAGGGTGTGAGGTTTGCTTTCATATGGGACACACATGAGTGTGGATATAGTAGAGGTGGTGAGAGTGAAGGAAAGGTGCTGCATTTACAATGATTCAGAGAAACCTTAGGAATAGGACTTTTCGCAGTCAGCTTATGCTATAGTTAGGCATACATATGTTTGAAAAGATCTCTTTCTATACCAGAAATATGTCACGACAGCGGCACATATAAATGACATAGTTTAGCTATGAGATGAAAGGAGAGATGGAAGGATCAGGAAGGGGTGAGTATTAGGGAAGATGTGGCACACAAACTGAACTTTAGCAAATGTGTAGACTAAAGATGTCCTGAACTATAGTGATGGCAGGCTAGATGCAAGAGACATTTCAAGAGAAGAGTACATTATATTTTATCATTAGGCTCATAGAGACAATTATGATGGGAAAAATCTCCAAGGTATTAATTCTAGGTTTTGTGAATTGGTTCTACTGGTTTTGGAAAGAAAAGGGTTGGTGCATTTGAAAATGGTTAAAATGGGAAAATTTAGGTTATATACATGTTATGCAATCTAAACAGAATACAAAATGTATATATATATATAAACCTTAGAATGGTACAACACAAAGAGTGAACCCTAATGGAAACTATGAGCTATATTTAAATTAGTTATAATATTGTTTCAATTGTGACAAAGGTACCAAACTAATGCAAAATGTTATCAATAAGGAAAACTGTGTGAGAGAGCTGGTGGTATATGGGAATTTTGTACTTTCTGCATGATTTTTCTGTAAACATACAATTGTTCTTAATAAACAAAAAAGAGAGGGGGCTGGGTCTCTGCTTCAGTCTCAGAGATGATGTTTTTCTGCCCCAGATGAAGCAGGGAATAATGAACAGAAAATGTAGGGCTGGGTGTGCAAAGTAGAAAATGACCAATGTCCAGATGTTACCAAATCTATTCTTCATTTTGTGGCTCATTTTCTTGTAAAAATTTCCAAAAATGTCAAGTATGTGCACGTTCAAGAATAAGTCCAAAATTATTATCCATTTTTTTCTCTCAGTTGGCAGAAAGGAAAAAAGAATAATAATGCTTAATATTGATGAGGGTGTGGGAAAATCAGTACTTTCATACTTGTAGTGAGAGGCTGAATCAGAGGAATATTTGTATAGTCTAGTAACCAGTGTTATAATTACTTCTTTGGGATAAATTCCTTTTCTAGAAATTTATCCCAAGAAATGAAATGGAAAAGTTTAGGTATTTTTTTAAAGTACAGTACTTAAAAAAAAAAAAAGGTATAGGTATGGCGACTTTCATGGCAGAGTTATCTGTAAGAGTGAAAAATTTTGGAAACACTGTAAATGTTCATCCTGAAAGTACTGGTTAAATAAAGTATGGTATATCTGTACCGTGTAATACTGTGGCGATGTTTAAAAGACTCCAGCAATAACTATCTACATGTATCAACATAGAAAAATACCCACAATAGAGGCAAAATATAACAAGCTACCCAATATGTGGTATATATATATAATAACATTAATGAAAGAACTGCTTACTTACATGTGAAATTCTGAAAAGGGATCCAGTGAGAGGCACAAAAATGATTTTTCCAGGTTATTGGGAGTGGGATATGACTGCTAGCCAGTTTATTTTTGTTTTTAAATATTCCCTTTGTATTTTCTAATTTTATTCAGTAGTTTGTAAATATTGATCTTATAAAGAAAAATTGTTTTTAACTTTAAAAATTCAAATTTAAAGTATTTGTGATAATACATACCAATGCTTTCACTCATCAGCAAACATAATGGACTATCCATAATAAAAGGGAAAGGAAAGTGAAATTTTGGAACTAAAATGAGTAATGAAAAGCTATCTCATGCTTAAGCCACCACGGGCTTTTCTTCTTCTTAATGTGATACTATGCTAAAAGGTTCTCCAGAGACTTAAAAGCGTTAATGCACCTCTCTAAGTACCCAGCAAAGAAACATGCAGCAAGTAAAATGACTCTTCAAAATTGGAAAGATGCCCAAGTAAAATCCAATTAGCGGCAGCCTCCTCCACCAGTGGCAACTAAGAATCCATTTCCATTAGAGTGGTCCCAGGTCCAGATTAAAGATAATTATTTTTGGAATTCAGGTCTCTGCATGATGGACCCAGCTTAGCTCAGGATTCTTGGAGCTTTAATACTAATCTACCTATGAAAGTGCCTTCATATGAAAAGACTTACTGAAATGAATGAATTAATGAAAGAAAAATTAAATAATTATATGGCCAAGATGCGTCAGAAACTTTAAGATGCTGACTGTGACAAAATAACAGTAAGGATCATAATAGTTGCTACAAGGTAATGCAAAACTACAGCTCTCAGGGTCTAGTAGAAGTGACACAATGAAATCAGAAGCATGTCAAGATGCTTACAGAGATAGAGTATGCCTTTGATCATATTATAACCGGTTGTACATTAATTGACGGCATTTTTGTAAAAGAAAAATTGGGTGCAGTAAAAGCCTACAGTCAGCAGGGAAGCCTAGGAAAAAGGAGGTGTCAGAGAGAAACCCTTGGCAATACCCACTAGGCATGTCCAGTGGCAGGCAGGGGCAGAGGGTGGGTGCTCTGACCTCATGGCTGCTCCACCAGGTCCCTGTGGCAGGTGACCTACTGTGTAGGCTGATAATCAGGGGGTTGGAGATGATGTCATTAAGCATTTAAACACTACAATTGTCTCTCTCCCCTCTCAGCCATCACTACTGTTTCTCTCATTCTGTGCTCCAAAACAACTTCTGATTGTAATGCGCTTTCCCACGCAGATTTCCTCCAGGGAAAGAATGTGCTGCTCTTGCAGACTTTAATAGTCCATGGGACAGCTACATTTCCCTTTTTAGCTAACTGTCATTTTCATTTATACAAGCTCATCTGGTGTATGCTGGATATCTAGAGGCTAAAAAGAGTCTAGGAATACTAATCAAAAAGGATGAAATCTCCTAACTATTTTACTCATTCAGAGAATTTGGTCCCTGGTTTCACAGTCTCTTTATCCCAAATTGTACCATCCTCATGGGTTATTTAAACATGCATACAAATGTCCAATCCAACTTTCTGCCCTCTTAGTTCTTTCTTCCTTTTTTTTTTTTTAATATAGTTGATGTTTTATTATTTAGAACAATGGAAAAAATGCAAATGACCAAAATAGCAAAGGTCAAAAGGACTCAACTGCATCCACTCACTCAGTGGCATATTTTGCAATTTCTGAAATTTTTTAATGAGTGTTTATAACTGAGATAGTCTTGTGTAGTAACATGAAACAAAAACACAGTTTCATATGTGGTATAGCATTGGTGTTTAAAAGGAGACTGGAGACTACACAAAACATTGAGTTATTGATTTTGAGTGGTAGAATTCTAAAAATTATTATTTCCTTTCTCTGTTGCAAATTTTCTATAGAATGCGTGTACTATTAATTATGGGGGGTGCATTTAAGTGCTTTTAGTTTATAAAATAATGTACCAACAACATGGTACATTTGACTTTATTTTGCTGCAGAGTTCTCTGAATGTGAGGAGAGCGCCCAGACCTCTGGAAAGTGACCACGGTCCCAGCTGGGGTGCTGAGCTCACCAGGATGACATCTCTGACCTGTCTGTGTGCAGCTACCATGCTAGAGGGATGAAGAGACCCCACTCTAAGCACGTGCCAGTCCTTCTGCTGCTGGGCACCCGAGTGGAAATCCCTACTGATTTCCTGGGAGCCTTTCACTAGGCCATGACCGCTGACCAAACGCTGAGTATTCGCTCAGAGCTATTGTGTTCTCAAAGCCCTCCAATATTTATTGTCTATTTTCATACTCACCCCCAAGAGATAGGCGGTACTCTCTGTGTTATGGATGTGAGAAGCAATGTTCAGAGACATTCAATAACCTAGCCTGTTCAAGGAAGTTGAGAACTGACAGAAGTCAAATCTTTGGATTCCAAATCCTGGGCTCCCCTTGCCACATCTCTGTCTCTGATTTCCCAGCTGTGTTCTGTGTGGATGAACTTGACATAGCTTCCTCCATGAACTGTCATTAATTGGCTTAATGCCACACACAAAGTGCAGTTCAGAACTTGCACTAAGGATTTTTTTTCTAAACTTGGCTACTTGCTTCCGCCTCATGAATTTTCTCATTCCTCAAAAGGCAAGTTCCCAGTGGTCCTTGCAAAGCCTCCAGCTGCCTGATTCCCTTCTTCAGACTTGCCTGCACCCTCGGCCTTCCCCGCCGAGATCTAGGTGACCCAGAGCTACTCAGAAGCCTGGCTCCAGGTGTTCACTTGAATGTATCCAGGATCCCAAACCCCTGCATGAAATGCTCTTTGTCCAGGGAGTATCCATAGTGCAGCGTGAGACATAAGGTTTGTATCTCACTGTACTGCTGGATTCACATGAATGCTTCCTGGGGCCGGTCTCTGGTTTCCATCAGGGGGCCACATTGGCCACAGGGCAGTACGTACCTTTCCACCACCCCCAGAAGGTAAGGTTGACCACCTGCAGCATAGTGCTCCACTCATTGACGCACAGGATTCCCACCAGCCTTTGGAAAAATTAGCTCATCTTGTTAGCATGGCCAGGGCAAAGCCAACTATCCCAGCCACAAGGCACAGGGAGCTGAGACTCATGAGACCCTGGGAGTACCAGCAGAAGCCTGGGAGCAGGGTCACCACTGTCAAGACTGCCTATGCCACCTTCAGCTGAGACAAATACCCAAAGGCTCTGATGGCATCAACTCGGCAGACCATCTGGAATTTCTCTTTCTCTGTGTCAGATGGTTTCTCCTTTGAGGCGGGTGCCCTAGTCTCCACACACTTCCTAGAATCCTGCTCACTGCAGCACCACAGCCCATGGAGAGGCCTTCCCCATGTAGCCTGTCTCCACAACCAGGATACAGCTCCGAGGAGGGCAACCAAGGCCCGGCCGCCTGCTGCGGGAATTTTCTCTTTAGTTCTCTGAGACACACGTATCCCATTATATAATATAGGGTGGAGACAATTAGGCACATAGACTCAGATTTTCCTTATCCCATGGCTTCCCCAGGTAGGGTCATTACAAGGACTTCAAGCAAGGCAGGAACAGCTGTATCCAGAAAGAGGGAAGAGGCTCCTCTTTGAGTCATACAGATCCTTCCACCTATTCCTGGAATGGTTAATTTTATGTGCACTTGGCTAGGTTTTGGCATCCAGTTGTTTGGTCAAACTCTGGCCTTTTGTTGCTGTGGAGGTATTTCATAGATAGGATTAGCAGCTATGACCAGTTGACCTTAACTAAAGGAGAGCACCCACAGGGAATGGATGGACTTAATCCAATCAGTTGGAGGTCTTAAAAACAAGAACTGAGGGTTTCATGAATCAGAAGGAATTCTGCCTCAACACCATAAGCTGGACTCTTCCCTGGCTTTCAACAACATCCTTAACTGGAATTTCCAACCTCCAGCCTGCTCTGTGGAGTTTGGACTTGCTAGTCCCACCATCATGTGAGCCAATTTCTTATAATGTATCTCTTAATAAATGCGTGTGGGTGTGTGTTTATTTAGTTAGTTATTAATTATTAATTAATATTATGTACTTATATCCTGTTGGTTGTATTTCTCTGGAGAACTTTGACTAATAAAATCCCCATTCTAATTCTTAAGGCCCCACTCTTTTCCAATATTTTCTCTAATTTCCATAGAAGAAATCTGGAGAAGTTGTGGATTTTTTTTGGGGGGGGGTGCTGGTGGGTGGTGCATGGTCTGGGAAACAGAAGCTGTGGATTTAATGGACATTATTCAATAACCCACTGGGTCAAATTTTGGATTTAAATTTTAACCATTTTAGCCCAGCAACTTCAAGAGATAAGAAAGGTCTTGTGTATATATTTATTTGCTTTTTAAGTACTACCATAGATGTCTAATGTCATTCACTATCTTCAACTGAAGATAGCCAATGGAAGCCAATTATTACATCCAACTTTCCTTTATCTCTCCATCCTGGACTGACCATAGGATTTGTCACCTAAATTGAGACATTTTGGAGAATGAAAGGGAATGCTAATGAAAAATTATTATCACTTGTTCTAATGGGCTATAGCCCATTCAAAAAGTTTTATACTGCTTCCTCAATTTAAGCGTGCAGATTAGTCACTTAAATGGATGTTTGTCCCAGGCAATGTATTTGTGTAATTTTCCAGGTTAATTGTGTAGTTTAGAGCTAAGCCTTTCTTTTAATACTCAGAATAATGGAGACACTGCATTGTATGTGAAAAGAGAATAAAGGACAATGCCAATACAATGTTGAATGTGCCAAGAGGAATTACTTTCATGCTTTTGGGGAGAAGGTGACCAGGATCAATTCTCTAGCTCTAGGACAGATTTTTGGTTCATTAATAAGTGAAGAGTTGGATTAGGTGAACTATAAAGCATTTTCAGCTCCGTTATTCTATGAGTCTAAAAACACCAGCATGGAAAAATATCTGCATAATTATGTATCACTCAATGTTATAAAATGATAGTTATGTTACTTGATTAAAATGTGTATGGTAGCTCATTAAAATGTGCATGGTTATAAAGTTTAGGGTTTATAAACTAAACTATAAACACCTTTCCTGCTGGCAAGAGAGGCGGGTAGAATGGGAAAAAGCTGTATGGCTTATTCCATGCTTAGGCAGAAGGGAATTAACGTGGGCAAATCACTCTGTCACTGGTCTGGCGGATTTTGAAGAGAGGATTCTGACTGAGAAGGTGAGCCTGCTGGGAATCCACTCCTGTGGACACTGCAGGTATGAGTTTGGTGTGATGCGGTTGGCTCTCTCATTTTGATGTGGCCTCCAACCTTTACTGCCAGGTTGGATTGCAAGCCTTTCCCGCATGGGACACTACCATTTACGACAAGGTACACATTTCCTCTGTGGTTACAAGAAGTGTGGTTTTGTGCAAATGAACATGACTCATCCTCCAAATATCATGCTCCAGAAGATTAAATGATCTTTTCATATTACCATTTGAAAGTTATTTAAACGACTTGTCTTAGTACGTTTGATGCCTAATAATTGTGCTGTTCCTTTGGACGAAAGGTTATCAGACAGTAAATCTACCCCAGAAAATATATTTATAGAAATAAGCTGAAGAGGAGTTGAGTGTGGGGACATGAATGGACATTTGCACACTGGTGTTTATGGAGGCAGTGTTCCTGATCCACAATGAGTGGAGGTGGCCTAAGGGTACAACCACTGAGGAATGGAAGGGGGAACTGTGGTGTTTACACCCAATGCACTACTGAGCTGTCACAAGAACGAATGAAGTTGTGAGGCATGCAACTAGATGAATGAATATTAAGGGCCATATGTTGAATGAAATGTCAGGAACAAAGAGACAAATTATTATCATATGATTATGTTATAATAATATGGACTAAGTATAATATAAAAATACGGTGAACTAAAGTTGAGAGCATAGGTTATCAGGTTGGGGCCTATTGTAAAGGGTCCTAGATTGTAAGCTCTTACAGCAGTCACATATATTCAGGAGTTGTAGCTGTTCATTCTAAGTTCTCAGATACTGAGACGTTTGTATATGATATGGTCTTTTCCAGAAACTTCAGGTATTTACGTGATACCTGAGACTCACAATCAGAGTCCTGAAGCTATGAAAGCTAGTAGTATCCCATATAGGAACTGTTTCAAAAGTTGAAAAAGGGATCAGACATCAAGTAGAGATATGAACGAAGCTGATCTGAATAGGACTAAGGTATATTCGAAGACTGGATAAAGGATGATATCATCCATATTTTAAAACTTCAATTTCTGTGTGAGACTAAAGGGAGAAATTATTTGGTGCAAAATTTATATTTTGGGTAGTGCATTTCCTAATTTAACTGGTATGGTCAGTTTCATCGAACACCGTAAGTACATGGAATCTTGAATAGGGCATGAGATTTTGTTGGTTTGTCCAGGTTAGTGTGATTCACTCCCCAATAAATCCCAGAGTGATTTGGGCAGTGAATAAAGAAGTATTTGCAGGGTCCTTTTGGGGTAATGGGGAGAAGGGGGAAATATTCAACTTCCCCATGTGGAGAATTTCTGATACACTCACAAGCAGTGGGGACAACCAGATCAATAGACTGAGCCCTCGATCTTGAGGTTCACTCCTATGAAACTTATCCCTACAAAGGATAGGCTAAGCCTACTTAAATTAGGCCTAAGAGTCACCCCCAGAGAAACTCTTGTTGCTCAGATGTGGCCTCTCTTTCTCTAAGCTGACACAGCCAGTGAACTCACTGCCCTCCCTACCTATATGGAACATGACTCCCAGGGGTGTAAATCTCTCTGGTAACATAGGACAGAAATACTGTGATGAGCTGGGACTTGGCATCAAGGAATTGAGAAAACCTTCTCGACCAAAAGGGGAAAGAAAAATGACAAAAATTTCAGTGACTGAGAGATTTGAAACTGTCAGGAGGTTATCCTGGAAGTTATTCTTATGCATTATTTAGCTATCCCCTTTTTAGTTTATGGTGGATGTATTGGAGTGGCTGGAGGAAAGTACCTGAAATTGTTGAGCTGTGTTCCAGTAGCCATGTTTCTTGAAGAGGATTGTATAATGATATAGCTTTTATGATGTGAGTGTATGATTTTGAAAACCTTGTGTCTGATGCTCCTTTTATCCAGGGTATGGACAGATGAGTAAAAAAAATAAGAATAAAAAATAAATAAATAATAGGAGGTGGATAAAAAGAAATAAGCTGAAGAAAATACATCTTTAAAAGCAGATGTCTTACAACCACTGTTGTAATAGAGAAGCAGACATAGTTCATCTTCCACCAGGATTGCATTTTTTGCCTGTGTAATTCTTGGTTTTGATTAATGACAATGCAAAACAATACTATAAGATCAGGAAGGCATAAATTTGTTCTTTAAAATTCATTTTTATTGAATTTCTGAAAGCCACTGAAATTGCACTCATCAAACAAAACTCTATAGTTTGATGTTCTTTCATATTGAATCCAGTTTTCCCATTTGAGAACTTTGGCTTTTATCTTTATCTGTGAATTTCTTAACATTGGCCATAACATGTTCAATTTTGTAAGAAATTATTGTGTTCTACTCCTGGAATGTATTTCCCCAGGGCTTCTTTATTGGTCCATGCTTTAATGTATGATAGTTTAATTTTTTTCCAGTTTGATCAATTTCTTTTAAATTTGAATGAGATTCTGCTTTTCCACAGTACTCAGCTAATACTATTGACTCATGGTCAGTAGGGTGTGCACTTGAAGTAAATTTTGCAGTAGTAGTGATGTGAATCCATACACACACTCTTAACCACTTCTTATGGCTAAAGATGCTTCTGACTGGGTAGGGAATGGCTGTATTTTTTAGCTTTGTGATCTGCCAATTCACACTGGGTCCACTCTCAGCCTGGGCACCATCTTCTGACCAACAGAATTAACTGACAGCAGACAGTTATTTTCATCCCCGGGGGAATAGCTAGGCTTTTGCTGTCTTGTTTGTTCTTTCCATTTCTTTAGGTTGAAATTGCTTTATTTGCTAATATTTCCTAGCTCAGGTTGAGTTTCAATCCAAGGACATTACTGCAAGAGTAGCAAGAATAGAAAATCAATAACATATTGATTGCCAGTGAAAATGATTAAGAATAACTTTGGTTACCTGTTTGCAGTTTAAGTTCATTGTTCTATCTCCTCCATTTATGTCTTTCTGAAAATTTTTAGTGAAAATATTGACATTGAATCAAAGACCTAGGGAAAAAATATCATGTTTATAATAGTTTGTAAACTCCAAAGTAGTGTATGTTTTAAAATATCTTTCATCATGGACCTAAAATGGTTCATTTTCCTCTTTTGTTTTTTAATAAATGTCATTTTGGAAGCACATGTCTAATAAAATGGTCATGTTTAGCTTGAAGTAATTTAAGATAAAAATATTTACCTGTCCACAATATTTTTATTCAATTTCATGATGTCAAAAAGTCTATTGTGTATTTATATATTTCTCTTGGATCTGATATTTCTTGCAAATTTTGAGTATGAAAGATAATAATTAGCTAACCTATTAACTTAGAAATGCTTCAAGTTTTAGAGAAATCAAAGATAACTAGGTCATGCTTTAAGGATTTTGGGGGTTAAGAAAATGTATTCATTAGTAAGTCTGATTGATACTAAATGTATCCATTAGTAAGTGGGGTGGGGAAGGAATCTGCCCTGTCTGGTAGGCTCCTGCAGCTCTTTGAGCACAGCCAAACTGCAGTCTCAGGGACATTGATTAGGACTCTAACTTTGGGAAGACAGATTTTAAAAAGAGTAAGAATCTTATGTCTCTCAGTGGTAAGAGTTTAAAGGAGGGACTCCTTCTTCATTTTCATCAGTGCTGTACCTCGTCATCTTTGATATTGAGTCACTCAGAATACTTTGGTTGTACATAACAAAAATGACCTTAACTAACTTATGAAAGGTTGAATTTATTGGCAAAAAATGAATACTCTGAGAATCCAGCAAATACTGAAGACCCAGACTACAGAAAGGGCAGCAAGCAGAATGACTTTGGTGATCTAGGTGGCCACTGAAGTCCAGACTCAGGATGAAAGAACATCATTTATTTATGATCCTTTTCTTCCTTCCATTGGGATTCGACTTCCTGGGAGAGGGAGTGCAATTGACCCAGCTGTGCTCCTGGCCCACCCTTGAGTTAGGCTGGGCAAGACTTCTTGATTGACATCCTGCTATGCCTTTATTCATGAGGGTTGAAGAAGGTCTCAAAGTTGTGCATATAACCCCTTGATCAAATTTAGAATACTTTCATTACTCCAGAAAAGAAATAAAAATAAGAAAACCTAATTCCTCCATACCCTTTATCCCCCCCCCCATTATTGACCCATAGCATTTGTGTGGTACATTTGTTACTGTTGCTGAAAGAGTATTAAAATATTACTGTTAACTATAGTCCATAGTTTGCAATAGGAATATTTTCCCCATATACCCTTCTATTACTAACTCCTTTGAATAGTGTCATACATTTGTTCTAATGAAGGAACTTTATTAGATTTTTACAGTTAATCATGGACATTGTCCACCCCCAAAATTATACATTTCCATGTTTTAACCTCCAACTTTCCTTCTGGTGACATGCATGCCTCTAAACTTCCCCCTTCCACCACACTCACACACCAGTTAGCACTTTGATTATTCTCACAATAACATTCTACCATCACTTGTATCCATTTCTAAACTTTTAAGTTCACCCTAGTTAAACATTCTGCACATATTAAACAATGATTACCCATTCTTTAGCTTCATTCTATATCCTAGTAACCTATATTCTAGATTTTATGTCTATAAGTTTTCATATTCTAATTGGCTCATATTAGTAAGATCATACAACATTTGCCCTTTTATGTCTGACTTATTTCACTCAACATAATGTCCTCAAGGTTCATCTCTGTTGTCATATGTTTCAGGACTTCTTTCCTTTTACTACTGAATAAGATTCCATCATAAGTATATACCACATTTTGTTTATTCATTCATCTGTTACTGGACAGTTGGGTTGTTTCCATCTTTTGGCAATTGTGAATAATGCTGCTATGAACATCAGTGTGCAAATGTCTGTTCATGTCCCTGCTTTAGATCTTCTGGGTATATTCCAAGTAGAATGATTGCAAGGTCATAAGACAACTTGATACTTAGCTTCCTGAGGAACTGCCAAAGCATCCTCCACAGCAGCAGTTCCATTTTGCATTCCCAATTACTAATATTTTTAAGTTGCCTTTTTCTTGATTCAATGCTTCCCAGTTACTACAACACTTTAACAGTTTTCTGGAGCTCTGAGAAAAAAATGGCTCTGCCAGTTTTTGGTGGTTATTTTAATATCCTGAGGGAGAATGGAACTCCAGAGCATTTCACTCCACCATCTTGGTCTATGGGAAGTTGTTCTTCTTAAATGATGCTAGATTCCTCAGCTCTGTGCTTCTTCTAGCATAACATTTCTGATATTCCAGGTGGATCCCAGTGATGTCAAATGATCATCGCAAAATTTTCTTTCTTTTGTATATTTGGAAACATCTCTTTATACGGTTCTTGCTTATCCAGTATTTCCATCTAATCATATTTAAATTTTATTTTAGTAAATATTGAATACATACAAAGTCCTAATGATAATATGTATAAGAAATACCAAATAATGATCTTATGTACCACACAGCTTAAGAAGCAGGATGCAATGTCATTCTCTCTTATAGTAATGTTCTACTTGACTGGTTAGAATGGATCTGTCCTACCTTTGAAGTTAGGGAAACTGTATTAGAATCCCAGCTCTAATAATATCTGCATGATCTTGGGTAGGTTACTGTATCTCTCTGAGCCTCAATTTAAACCTCACATGTTTAAATTATTTGACAACGTAATGAGCACTCCAGACATATTTCCTTCTTTTGCCTGCTGTATCTCAGTGAGTGTCTAGCCGCACCCCTTCTTATGCCTGCTCCCCACTGCCCTAGCCAACTTGCTTAAGCCCACCCTGCCACAGGTAGGACCCTTCTGGGAGTTGAACCAGAAATCCTTAAATCTTTTTTAAATTGGTCCAAGATTGTCTTTACAATCTTGCAAAAGCCCAAGTGGAACATAAGGGTTCTATCTAAGGGAAAGGAGGATATACAGAGGGTTTTGGCTACTTGGAGGTTCATTATCCATGTCCCAAAGTTACAAGGTTACTGAGGGAACCAAAGGTTTCATAAGAGGAGATTATTCTTCCATAAACTGACCACTTAATAGGTGGTCCTATTTAAACATCTCATCTGTCTCAACATCATTGCTTACTTCAGCCTATTAATTCATCTTTTTTTGTTGTTGTTTTTTGATACATGTACTTTCCTGGAGTACATGTATCAATTATAGACTTTTATCATGCCACATATTTATTATTTATTTCAATGTCTTTTCACATTAGACACAGATCCTCAAATATAGGGCTCTTGCATTTTTTATCTCATTACCTCTCTACTCAGTACCATGACTGGCACCTAATAGATGCTCAATAAATATTTGTTTCATGAGAGGTGCAGAGGCAGGGTACTGCAACAATAGAACTTGCATTATAGAAGAATTAATAATGGAACTTGCATATATGATTAATAAAACATACAATGGGGTCAAATTGTCTTTTTATATATATATAAATTAAGAAATCCTTTGCTTTAGTTTGCTAAATATTGCCAAATTGCAATATACCAGAAATGGGTTGGCTTTTACAATGGGGATTTGTTAACTTACAATATATAGTTCTTAGGCCATTGTACTGGTTTATTAACGCTGCTGGAGATGCAATATACCAGAAATGGAATGGGTTTTAAAAGGGGACTATATTAAATTACAAGTTTACAGTTCTAAGGCCAAAAAAAGAATGTCCAAACTAAGGCATCCAGAGAAAGATACCTTGACTCAAGAAAGGCTGATGGGTCCAGAACACCTCTGTAAGCTGGGAAGGTGTGTGGCTGGTGTCTACTGGTCCTTTGGCTTCTGGTTTCAAGCAGCTTCCCTGGGAGCATTTTCTTTCTGCATCTCCAAATGTTTCTGTCTGTGTTAGCTCTAAAGCAATGGTTCTCTCAGTGTTTCAGCTTTCTCCAAAATGTTTCCTTTTTTAAAGAACTCCAACAGACTAATCAAGACCTACCTTGAGTCACATCTCCATCTAATCAAAAGGTCACACCCACAGTTGGGCATGTCACATCTCCGTGAAGACAATCTAATCGAAAGGTTTCACCCACAACTGGGTATGTCATATCTCCATGGAAACAATTCAATCAAAGTTTCTACCCCACAATATTGAATCAAGATTAAAAGAAACATGGCTGCCAAATCAATAGGCTGAGTCCTCAACCTTGGGCTTTGCCCCTATGAAACTTATTCCCACAAAGGACAAGCTAAGCCTACTTAAAAATTAGGCCTATGAGTCACCCCCAGAGAACCTCTTTTGTGGCTCAGATGTGACATCTCTCTCTAAGCCAACTCAGCTTGTGAACTCACTGCCTCCCCACTATGTGGGACATGACTCCCAAGGTGTAAATCTTCCTGGCACCATGGGACAGAGAGCCTGAGATAAGCCAGGACCTGGTATTAAGCAATTGAGAAAGCTTTCTTGACCAAAAGGGGGAAGAGAAATGACACAAAATAGTTTCAGTGGTTGAGAGATTTCAAACAGAGTCAAGAGGTTATCCTGGAGGTTATTCTTATGCACTATATAGATATCCCTTTTTTAGTTTATGGTGTATTGGAGTGGCTGGAGGGAAGTACCTGAAACTGTTGAGCTGTGTTCCAGTGGCCTAAATTCTTAAAGAAAATTGTATAGGGATATAACATTTAAAATGAAACTGTGTGATTGTGGGAACCTTGTGTCTGATGCTCCTCATATCCAGGGAATGGACAGATGAGTAATAATTTGGATAAAAATAAATAAATGAATGAATAAATAATAGGGGGTACAAAGGGTAAAATAAATTGGGTAGATGGAAACACCGGTGGTCAATGAGAAGGAGGTTTGAGGGGTATGGTATGTATGAGTTTTTCTTTCTCATTTTAATTTCTTTTGCTCAAAAAATGATCACAGTGATGAATATATAGCTATGTGATGATATCGTGAGCCATTGATTGTACACCATGTATGGAATGTTTTTATGTCAAGAATATATGTTTGGGGCGGGCCACGGTGGCTCAGCAGGCAAGAATACTTGCCTGCCATGCCAGAGGACCTGGGTTCGATTTCCGGTGCCTGCTCATGTAAAAAAAAAAAAGAATATATGTTTGTTAAGTTTTTATGATAAAAATATCAAAATAAAAGAAAAAGAAACATGGCTGCCCCCACAAGATTAGATCAGGAAAAAGGGCATGGCTTTTCTGGGGTACATAACAGTTTCAACTGGCACTGCCATGAAAATGTCCAACTCAAGGCATCAACAGGATGATACTCTGAAGACAGGCTGCTTGCATCTGAGGTTCCTCTGTCATATGGCAAGGTACATGGAGATGTCTGCTGGTCATTCTCTCCTGGGCTTCATTGCTTCCAATTTCTGGCTTTAGTGTCTTCCTCTCTCAGCTTCCGTGGGTATGTTCTTGTCTCTTGTCTTCTCTTAGCTCTCTGGGCTTTTTCGGTGTGTCTTTTATCCCCTCATAAAGGACTCCAATAAGGGGATTAAGACCTGCCTTGGATGGGGTGGGGCACATCTCAATTGAAATAATCTAATCAAAAGGCCCCACCCACAAACATGAGTCCCAGGGATATAAGCCTCCCTGGCAACATGGGACATGACTCCCAAGAATGAACCTGGCCCTAGCATCATGGGATTGAGAATGCCTTCTTGACTAAAAGGGGGAAAAGAAATGAAAATGAATTAGGTATCAGTGGCTAAGAGAGTTCAAGTAGAGTTGAGGGGTGATTCTGGTGGTTATTTTTTATGCAAGCTTCAGCCAGATATTGCATATTGTCCCAGTATGCCAAGCGCCAACCAACAGTATTCCTGAGAACCTTAAAGAATACCCTGGACTCTGTCTAAAACCTTATAAAAGTTTCTCTTAGTAAGTTTAGTCTTTCAAAAACTTAAAGCCTCCAGATGGCTCTTAGGCCAGATGAGCCCTGAAACCCAGAGGTTCCAGTCTCTCCAAGAGCATCAACCAGGTTCATTCCTCTACCCCATAAGGTCAACACCCTTTTTCAGCATGAGGAAGCTAAAATGGTCATTTCCCAGATATCCCTGAAGAGTGAGAGAATGATCAAATGAGAGGGAGGACTTGTAACTGTGAAGTCAGTATTTAACAAATGATTATGAACATTGACTCATTACATAGATATATCTTTTTAGTTTCTAGTGTATTCGAATAGCCAGAAGGAAACACCCGAAATTGTTGAACTGTGATCCAGGAGCCTTGATCTTTGATAATACTGCATAATGACATTGTTTTTATCTTGTAACCATGTGACTGTAAAAACCTTGTGACAGACACTCCCTTCATCCAGTGTATAGGTAAACGAATAATAAAGACACACATTAAAAAAAAAAGTTGGGAATTCGGAGGAAAAAATACCCCTACATAAACTATGGACAATAGTTAGTAGTATTACATTTAACAAGCTTTCATCAATTGTAACAAATGTAGCTACTGCTAAAAAAACAACCCAGAGAATTACAAAAAAAAAGTGCTATCATCTATTGTAACAAGTTTTCTGCACCAATGCAAGTGTTGGAGATAGGGTGGTGTGTGGGAATTCTGTTCTGTAAACCCACAACTTCTCTAATAAAAACAATTTTTAATAAAAAAAGGTCCCACTCACAATAGGGCTACACCTGCAGAAATGGATTAACTGAAGAACATACTTTTGAGGTCCATAAAGCCTCCAAATCATTATTCCCTTAGAACAACATTTCAAATCGCTATGTTATTATCCTAACATTTTCTACACCCCATTTCTGACTCTGTTTCAGGCTGAATTTGAGTCTATTCTTGAGTGAGCAAGAGAATACTTTATGCTCAGCCTGAAATTGTGAGCAGGAGAGCTTCAGGGGAGCAGAGCATCTCCCTGCCAGCCTTCCTGCCCCCACCCCCTGCCCAGGGTGCTGTCACATTATTAGTGTGGGGAATGCTCTGTAAATGTTGACAGAATCACATCCATAAGTTACTTGATGTCAGCTTAAGTGGATATGTCTAAGTGAATTGCCACCCACATCTGAAATTTCTGGGTGTTTTTATAGTAACAGTATTTATTTTCCTTATAAAAGCAAAAAGATCACCGTTCTAGGGACAAAATTGACTCAAAAATCAGAATAATTTTAACAATCTTTTGTAATGATCATTAAGGGTTTTTAAATCCAATTTAGGAAAATTCACATAAATATATAAAATATTACTTTAGATTTAGGAAAAAAAAATCCAACAAAATTGCCATCACAAATTCCAAGGAGGACATAATAAGTACTTTAACAGTTACTGTGTGTGGGTTGATTCTATAGTGGCTGAACAGCCCAGAATATTCAAAAAGCAGTATTTCTATGTGTGGGTGGTGGGTGGGAAGGGGTGTCCTAAATGAAAGCAGCTAAGCAGCAAACATGATTGTGATTGCAACACGGTGGAAAACACTGGAAAAGCTTATAAGCTTGAAACAATGAACACAGACTTTGTGTCAGCTTGCATGCATTAAAGGAAGTATGGTAACCTAGAGCCCACAGTCTGATTCTGGCTCATTTTAACAGTCCTTAAAAACCCACGGTCCAGTTCGCACCAGTCTTAACTAGATCTGGCCAGCCACACGGTTGATGTGTTGCAGCTTTCCTTTTTCCGTAATGTCACTGTGCCACTCAACTCCACCCCAGCCTCCTGAATTTAGAATTCAATTGCACTTGGCTTTCCATGATTAAGTTTTGGGTGTTGTTTTTAATTTTTATTTTTTTGGAGTAAGGACAATGTTCAAATATTAATGGTGGTAATGAATGCACCACTGTATTATGATACTGTGAATCATTGATTGTACACTTTGGATGATTATATGGTATGTGAATATACACCTCAATAAAATTGTATTAAAAAAAGCAGCTGGGCGGGCCATGGTGGCTCAGTGGCAGAGTTCTCGCCTGCCATGCCAGAGACCTGGGTTCGATTTCCGGAGCCTGCCCATGCAAAAAAAAAAGAAGCAGCAGCCCAGTAACATTTGGCAAATCTGAAATTTTGTCATTCTTAAAAAGACGAATTTCTAGGCTTTTTTTAAGCATAATGTGTTTTTGTTCTGTCTTCTGTTATCATTTATGTATTTTTAAAGGCATTATGAAAGTGAAACCTACTTTTTTGGGAGGAAGAGGGGCATAAAATCACAATAGAAAGCAACTGGAATTCTGAAGTCATTTTTAAATGAGGATAATTATTGTTAAGCTAAGTGCAATAGAGAAAGGAGCGATCTGAAAATGAACATTATCTTCACATGAGAAACACCAATCAACTAAGAATTTCTAAATATAAAAAAGTAGTCTGAAAATGTATGAGGGTGGGACAAGAGTCAGATTAGCCAATCAAAACACCCTACTTATAGGAAAAAGATAATTTGGCAAGTCAGTTCACTCATTCATATAGGAAACTGGAACAATCACTTTATGTAAACTATGGACAATAGCTAATAGTACTACTTTAATAGTCTTTCATCAATTGTAAACAATATAACGACTGTTAAAAAAAATAATAGAATTACAAAAAAATTGCCATCATCAATTGTAACAAATTTTCCTCACTATTGCAAGTACTGGTGGAGGGATGTTTATGGGAATCCTGTATTTTATGCATGATTGCTTTGTAAACCCACAACTTTTCTAGTAAAACATTTTTTTAATTAAAAAAATCCAAAAAAAGAATAATAAAACAAAAAATTAATTTGCAGATCTTTCATAACACAGCAACAGATTTCCAAGATTTCCAGTTGGACTTTTGCTTCTACTGCTAGTGTTTTTTGAATGAGAGAGTACTATTTTTTTTTGGAATTTTCATCATCATGATAATTTCTTAGAACATTTGCATCAATTCAAAAAAAGAAATAAAAAAAAATTCATACATATCATACCTTACCCCTCCCTTTCATTGATCACTAGCATTTCAATCTACTAAATTTATTTTAACATTTGTTCCCCCTATTATTTATTTATTTTTAATCCATATATTTTTCTCATCTGTCCATAAGATAAAAGAAGCATCAGACACAAGGTTTTCACAATCACAGTTACATTGCAAAAGTTGTATCATTATACAATCATCTTCAAGAAATATGGCTATTGGAACACAGCTCTACATTTTCAGGCAGTTTTCTCCAGTCTTTCTGTTACACCTTAACTAAAAAGGTGATATCTATTTAATGTGTAAGAATAACCTCCAGGATAACTTCTCAACTCTGGAAACTCTCAGATGTAGACACTTTACTTTGTCTCATTTCTCTCTTCCCCTTTTCAGTCAAGAAGGTTTTCTCAATTCCTTGGTGCTAAGTCTCAGCTCATTCTAGGATTTCTGTCCCAAGTTGCCAGGCAGGTCCACACCCCTGGGAGTCATGTCCCACATATAGAGGGGAGGGCGGTGAGTTTGCTTGCTGTGTCGGCTGAGAGAGAGAGGCCACATCTGAGCAACACAAGAGATTCTCTTGGGGGTGACTCTTAGGCCTAATTTTAAGTAGGCTTAATCTATCCTTTGCAGGGTTAAGTTTCATATGAACAACCCCCAAGATTGGGGGCTCAGCCTATTGCTTTGGTTGTCCCCACTGCTTGTGAGAATATCAAGAATTCTCCACTTGGGGATGTTGAATTTTCCCCCTTTCTCACCATTCCCCCAAGGGGACTTTGCAAGTACTTTTTTGTTCACTGTTCAAATCCCTCTAGGATATATTGAGGCATAAGAGAGTGCTATTTTTAGAGTCAAAATATAACTGCTATTAGGAGCATTTTCTCAAGAATAGTACTACTCTTCAGTAGATATTACTTAGATTTTGTTTGAGTTTTGTATTGATTTAGATTTGCTCCTGAATAGCTTTGGGAACACTAGCTGGTATATTCTTGTGATTCAATATAAAGTTAGAAATTTTAATATATATCACTTCTTACACTAGCATTACACTGAATTGGGTATTATAACAAAAAGTATTTGCATAGTATAACTGCAAGGTTGAGCACAGTAATTTCCCTTGTGATGTCATTCCTTGCAAATGGGAATATTTTCTCTGAAATGGTGGATCATCTTCACGAGTAAACTTATGATATAGAATGAACCAATAAGAAGTTTTAAAATTATGATTGATCTGTCAACTGGACTGGCTTAAAAATCAACAAGTGTAGGATACAGCAATTCTAAAATCATGTTCTCTATTCTTTCTATGTAATCCACTTTAGTCAAAGGAACTATTATTCTCCTTCAGAATCTCAAATGATAAGTGTTGGCCTATTTAAATGAAATTTCTATAAGGAGTTTCAACAAATAGCATACAGTTTGACTTTTGCAGGCAGTAGTTGATCAATAATGAGTGCATGAAATGGAAATATTTTCTCTCCAAGGGAGGAAATAATTTCATGTAATACCTCTTAAGGAACCAATACGTACTTTCTATAAAGGATTATTAAAAAAACAAGATAAGACAACAAGATAAGGAGCAAATATATATTGTTGTTAATCACCAGGCTGATGTATCATGTACTCTGCGGCTTTGAATGATAAAATAAGCTGTGCTTGCCTGAGTTTGAGCTAAACTTTTTTTTGATATCTACTCTTTGACTTTGCGGTATAATTGCTCTCCATGTTTCACACATTTTTCATAAGCACTTAAGAAAATGCTAAACGAGAAGCTTTGTTTTACATTAATCACATGAAGCAGAGAGATAAATACCCAGGAAAGAAAAGACAAGTTGGCCAGCAGCTATTACAAAGGCTTTTGTCCCTTATTTCATGCTGTTGGTGGTTTGTTTTTTTTTCTCTTTATCCATTCGTGCTGTATCAGGATGAGGTTAATTCCAATGATGCAAGGTGTGTCTTCTCTTCTTCCTCATCTTCATTTTAAGTCCTTGCCCACTTATGCAGAATTCAAGAAATTGAAGACTTTTTGGAATGGAGTGAGCCTTTGAGCATATATAATTAACAGTGACGATTACCTCCAATCTGCACAGGATGGTGTAGACCTGTTTTTTCACCTGTTCCTCCCCCACCAAACACATCTATAACACCTGGAAATTGGAGATAATGAAAGGAGAACTCTGAAAAGTGGTTACAAGAAGGTGAGGCCGTTTGGGACCCAGAACTGGAGCTGCAGCACAGTGGCAGGATGCCCTATGCACTCCTACCCAGGCTCCTTCCTCCCCCTGGATCACACTGAGTCTCTCTGAAAATATTTGGTGAGGCCAAAACCACCTGCAAGGAGGATCGATTAGGAATCCCACTGGAAATAAGTGACTAGGGAAGGCATTCTCTTTCCCAGGTGGTACTGAGGCTCCACTTTTCCATTGCAAGGTACCAAGGTAGGCAGGAAGAGCTGGCAGTGGTGACCCAGTTATGATAGGTATCCTGCTTTGGGAAGCGTGTTTGTCCCTGCAGGCCAAGACTCTCGACCTCCACCCAGAGACACAAGGGCGGCGATGAGGCCAGCATTACCCTCATACCCAAGCCAGGCAGAAACAGGAAAACCACCAACCAATATTCCTTGTGAACTTACATGTAAAAGTCCTCAATCAAATATTAGCAGACCAATACCAGTAATGTATAAAAAAATCTATATACCATGATCAAGTGGCACTTATTCAAGATATACAAAGCTAGATAAGCACTAAAAAAATCAATGTAGCCCATCATGTCAAAAAGTCAAAGACAAAAAATCATAGGTCATATCAATTGATGCAGAAAACGCATTTGCACAATCTGTGCCAGTTTGAAACTATTGTTATGTACCCTAGAAAAGTCATATTTTAATTCTGATCTAATCTTGCAGGAGGAGCTATTTCTTTTCATCCCTATTCAGCGCTGTAGGGTGGGAACTTGATTAGATTATCTCCATGGAGATGTGACACACCTAATTGTGGGTATTAATTTTTGATTAGATGGAAATGTGACTCCACCCATTCCAGGTGGGTCTTGATAAATCCTTCAAAAGAGAAAACATTTTGGAGAAACGACAGAAATGACAGAGCCTAAGAAACGACAGAAAGCCTGACAGACAACAGAAACTTCAGAGCAGGGCTGACAAAACAAACACGGTCACGTGGAGAACAAACACAGATGTTTGGCGATGCTTGGAGCCCAGCAGATGTCTCCATGAGATGTTAAGCAAGCCAGAACCTGGAGAGACAGATGCCAGCCACATCACTACCAAGCTGAAAAATGTGTTCCTAACCCATGGATCGTCCTTGAATTAAGGTAACCTCTTGTTGTTGCCTTAATTTGGGCATTTTTATTGCCTTAAAACTATACACTTGTAACTTAGTAAATTCCCCTTTTTAAAAGCCATTCCAATTCTGCTGTATCACATTCCATTAGCTTGAAAACTAACACACAATCCAACATCTGACCATGACAAAAATTCTAAGCAAGTCAGGAATCGAAGGGAATTACCCCAATCTGATAAGGAGCAGCTAATATCATGCTTAATGGTGAAAGACTAAATTTTTCCTCTAAGAGGAGAATGAGGCAAGGCTTTCAGTTCTAACTACTCTTAATCAACCTAGTACTGAAGGTCCGACCACTGCAATAAGGCAAGAAGAAGACATAGAAGGTATACAGTTTGGAAAGGAAGAAATAAAACTATATTTGCAAATGATATTATTGTCTACATAGGAAAACTAAAGAAATCACCAAAACAAAAAAAATAAAAACAAACCCTCCTAGAACTAGTAAGGGAGCTCAGCAAGGTCACAGTTCAAGATTAACACCCAAAAATCAATCACATTTTTATACTCTAAAAATGAACATGCAGAAACCAAAATTAGAAACACAATGCCACTTCCAATTGCTCCAAAGAAAATTAAGAACTTAAATGTATAATTAAGCAAACATGAACAGGATTTCTATGCTGAGAACTACAAAATCCTGATGAAGGATATCAAAGAAGACATAAATAAATGGAATGACAAACTATAGTCATGATTTGGAAGACTCAACTTAATAAAGATGTCAGTTTTTCCCCAAATTTCTCTATAGGTGCAATGAAATTCCTATAAAAATCTCAGCAAGGAAAAAGCACATGAAAAGATGCTCAGCTTCACTAGCTATAAGGGAAATGCAAATAAAACCCACAATGTGATATCATCTCACACCTATTGGAATGGCCACTATTAAACAAACAGGAAACTACAAGTGTTGGAGAGGATGTGGGGACATCACTGCTGGTGGGAATGCAAAATGGTACAGCCACTGTGGAGGACCATTTGGTGGTTCTTCAGGAAGCTAAGTATAGAGCTGCCTTACGAGCCAGCAAGCCCGCTACCGGGGATATACCTGGAAAATCTGAAAGCCGGGATGTGAACATATTTGCACCAATGTTCATAGTGGCAATTATTCACAATTCCCAAAATTGGAAACAACTCAAGTGTCCATTAACAGATGAATGAATAAACAAAGTGTGGTATATACCTATGTTTTGGTTTGTTAAAGCTGCTGGAATACAATATATCAGAAATGGAATGGCTTTTTTTTTTCATTAATTAAAAAAAAATTAACTAGCACAACATTTAGAAATCATTACATTCTACATATGCAATCAGTAATTCTTAATATCATCACATAGATGTATGATCATCATTTCTTAGTACATTTGCATCAGTTTAGAAAAAGAAATAGCAAGACAACAGAAAAAGAAATAAAATGATAATATAGAGAAAAAATAAAAATAAAAAATACAAAAAATATTAAAAAAACAACAAACAAACAAACAAAAAAAACTATAGCTCAGATGCAGCTTCATTCAGTGTTTTAACATAATTACATTACAATTAGTTAGTATTGTGCTGTCCATTTTTGAGTTTTTGTATCCAGTCCTGTTGCACAGTCTGTATCCCTTCAGGTCCAATTACCCATTATCTTACCCTACTTCTAACTCCTGATGGTCTCTGTTACCAATGACATATTCCAAGTTTATTCTCGAATGTCGGTTCACATCAGTGGGACCATACAGTATTTGTCCTTTAGTTTTTGGCTAGTCTCACTCAGCATAATGTTCTCTAGGTCCATCCATGTTATTACATGCTTCATAAGTTTATCTTGTCTTAAACCTGCATAATATTCCATCATATGTATGTACCACAGTTTGTTTAGCCACTCGTCTGTTGATGGACATTTTGGCTGTTTCCATCTCTTTGCAGTTGTAAATAACGCTGCTATAAACATTGGTGTGCAAATGTCCGTTTGTGTCTTTGCCCTTAAGTCCTTTGAGTAGATACCTAGCAATGGTATTGCTAGGTCGTATGGCAATTCTATATTCAGCTTTTTGAGGAACTGCCAAACTGCCTTCCACAGTGGTTGCACCATTTGACATTCCCACCAACAGTGGATAAGTGTGCCTCTTTCTCCACATCTTCTCCAGCACTTGTCATTTTTTGTTTTGTTGATAATGGCCATTCTGGTGGGTGTGAGATGATATCTCATTGTGGTTGCATTTCTCTAACGGTCAGGGACATTGAGCATCTCTTCATGTGCCTTTTGGTCATTTGTATTTCCTCTTCTGGTAGGTGTCTGTTCAAGTCTTTTTCCCATTTTGTAATTGGGTTGGCTGTCTTTTTGTTGTTGAGTTGAACAATCTCTTTATAAATTCTGGATACTAGACCTTTATCTGATATGTCGTTTCCAAATATTGTCTCCCATTGTGTAGGCTTTCTTTCTACTTTCTTGATGAAGTTCTTTGATGTACAAAAGTGTTTAATTTTGAGGAGCTCCCATTTATTTATTTCCTTCTTAAGTGCTCTTGCTTTAGGTTTAAGGTCCATAAAACCGCCTCCAATTGTAAGATTCATAAGATATCTCCCTACCTTTTCCTCTAACTGTTTTATGGTCTTGGAATGGCTTTTTAAAAAGGAATTTATGAAGTTGGAAGTTTATAATTCTAAGGCTGTAAAAATATCCAAGCTAAGGCCTTCAGAGAAAGATACCTTGACTTAAGAAAGGCCAGTGGGTCCAGAACATCTCTATCAGGTGCGAAGGCACGTGGCTGGCATCTGCTGGGGTCTTTGGCTTCTAGTTTCAAACAGCTTCCTTGGGGGCATTTACTCTCTGCATCCCCAAACATCTGAGTCTCATGTTGGCTTTGAAGCAACAGTTCTCCAAGCATCTGCATCTGAGGTTTCTCCAAAATGTTTCCCCTTTTAAAGATTCCAGTAAACTAATCAAGCCCCACCTTGAATGGGTGGAGTCACGTCTCCAACTAACCAAAAGGCACACCCACAACTGGGAGCACCACATCTCAGTGGAGAGAATCTAATCAAAAGGGTTTCTACCCTACAATGTGGGTATAGTGTGTACCCCAGAAAACCATGTCCTTTAATCCTGATTCCATATTACAGGGACAAAAAAGCTAGCAAAGGACAGCATGTGCTTTCCAACTGACAGAGAAACCCCGAATGATATCAGCCCTCTCTTGAGTCAAAGTATTTTTACCTGGATGTCTTAGTTTGGACATAGTTATGGCCTTAGAACTGTAAACTTGTAATGTATAAATTCCCTTTTGAAAAGCTATACCATTTATGGTATATTGTATTCTGGCAGCTTTAACAAACCAATGCAACACTTTCAAACTAGAACATAGAAGGGAATATTATTCAGCAGTGAGAAGGAATGAAGTCCTGAAGCACATGACAACATGAATGAACCTTGAGGACATAAAGTGAAATAAGTCAGACACAAAAGGATAAATATTTTCTGATCTCACTGATATGGACCAATTATAATATGCAAAATCATAGATGTAAAATATGGAATACAGTTTACTAGGATACAGAATGAGGCTGAAAAATGGGAAAAGGTTGCTAAATATGTGCAGAATGTTTAACTAGGGTGAACTTAAATGTTTGGAAATGGACATAGGGGAAGGTAGCACATTATCATGAGAATAATTAACAGTGCTGAATGGCATGTGAATGTGGTGGAATGGGTATGTTTAGAGGCATGTATTATACCTGAAGGAAAGTTGGAGGTTAAAGCATTTTCCATGTATAACACAGTGAATCTTGTGGTGGACAATGTCCATGATTAACTGTAAAAATATAAAAAAGCTTTTTCATGAACTAGAACAAATATATGACACTATTAAAAGGAGTTAATAATAGGGGGTGTTTTAGTTTAGTACCTTGACTCAAGAAAGGCCGATGTCTGTCCCATGGGAAGGCACATGGCTGGCGTCTGCTGGTCTTTGTTCCAGGTTCCTATGCGGTAGTTTCTTCTCTAAGAGTCTGCAGGCCTTCCCTTAGTTCCTCTGTGACACAACTCTGGGTTCTGGTTTGCTTAGCATCTCATGCGAAGGTATGTGCTTTTCCAAATGTCCCTGTCTAGATATCTGCTCTTCTCTGTTGGCACTCCAAGCATCTCCAAATGTCTGCAACTTGTTTGGCTCTGAAGCAACTCTAAAATGTTGCTCCTTTTAAAGGCTGACAGTAAACTAATCAAGACCCACCTTGAGTGGGTGGAATCACATCTCCATCTAATCAAAAGGTCACACCCACAACTGGGTGTGTCACATCTCCATGGAAACAATCCAATCAAAGTTTCCACCCTAAACAACAGGCTGCTCCTACAAGATTGGATTAGGAAAGAAAACATGGCTTTTCTGAGGTACCTAATTTCAAACCAGCATGGGAGGGTTTATGGGGCAAAAATTGCAAACTATGGACTATAGTTAATAGTAATATGTTAATACTCTTTCATCAACAGTAACAAATGTACTATACCAATACTATGGTTCAATAATAGATGGAATAAGGGACATGGGAGGATTTGGGTTTCCTTTTTTATTTTTATTTTTCTTCTAGAGTAGTAAAAATTAATGCAAATTAAAACAGTCACGAGATATCACAACATACTATTAGAATGGCTAAAATAAAAAAAAGTATTGACAAAGACATGGAGAAACTGGTCATTCATACATTACTGGGAATGTAAAACATTACAGGCACTTTGGAAAACAGTTCGACAATTTCTTAAAAATCTATGCATGCAACTATCATATGATGCAGCAGTTGTACTCCTGGACATTTATCTTAGAAAAAAGATGAAAACTAATGTCCACACAAAAACCTGTATACAAAAGTTCATAGCAGTTTTACTCAAAACAGCTAAAAGCTGGAATTGGCCATATGTCTTTCTACAGGTTAATGATTAAACAAATGGTGGTATATACATAGCATGAAATATTACTTAGTAATAAAAAGGAATGAATTATTGATTGATACGTGTAGCAATTTAGATGAATTGCCAGGCAATTATGCTGAGAGAGAACAAAAAAGCCTGGATTGGAACAGAGATGAGAGGGGATGGAGAAAATATCAATTTGTGCTAACATTTTTATTTCTCCAGAAGATGAATATATAGAACTACCCAGGCCACAAATACAATAAACTTTTACCTGACAGCATGCCAAATGGCCTAGGATGTCACTATGATTTTCACCAAGATGTGGTAGTATGATTTCCATTTGGGTTTAGTTCTGAGGTTCTGATCTTGCTTGCCTCTATTCTAGAGAAACTTAATTAAGGGGTCATGTCTGCTCTGGGATAGGTCTAGAATGGCACTAAAGATCCTAAAGCAACAACAAGATAATGTATATAAGAAAGCACAGTGAAAACTACAACAAAACAAATTTAAAAAACTAAAAAAAAAAAAAAAAGAAAGAAAAAAGTAAAAACAATACAGTGTAGCTAATTCAAATCCATAAATAGACCAGAAATTACTCAGAAGCTCTTCAATTTGGAATGGTCTAAGTCAATCGGAATTCCCTGGGCACTCCCCACCTCCAAGAGTCCTTGAAAACCAGATCAATTCTCAGAACTGCATGCAATTGTAGGGATGTCATGTTGCCAATACAATGTCTTCATGGAGATCATCTTGTAATATCAGCCATAAAAGAAATTGTCAGCCTTTGAAAGCAAATGCCAGAGATGTTTCACCATCAAAAATGCAGAGACTTTGTTAATATTTTAATAGTACGTATTAAAATTCGTTCTTTTGTAGTTGTTATTTATTTCATAGGTGTTGTAAGTTCTATTACTATTTTGACTTTTAGAGTCATTGTATTACCTGTTTATCTTTCCAAAATATACTCCCCATAGCCTTTAAACTCTAAAAAGTTAATTAAATTATAATTAAATTGAATCATCAGCATCAAGGAATAGATTCACTAAACAATAAAATAAAAGAAGGGCTTTATTTTCAAGATTTTTTGCTGTCAAGAGGGCTCTATTCTAGGAAGGAGTATTCTGCCATCTCTAATTAACAAAGAGTAAGGGAAAAAGCTAATCATGGCCAACACTAGTATCCAGAATTTTTTCCTAGCACCTGTATTAATACAAAGAAATATTTTAATTATAGTAATAAGGTACATTGAAATATTACTGTGCTGGATAGCCTATTGTTAAATATTGAAGAATTTTGTGAGGCGGCTGATGTTACATTGGTTCTCGAAATTTGCCATTATAGGAATATTTCTACCATGGAGATTGGCAAAATTTACTCTCTCACCCTAGTACCTGTACCCCCACCCCTGATAGCTCTTTCTCTTCAGAGAGCCAGTTGTTAAACATTTACCAATATACCACTGGATTTAACTCACATATTGGTAGAGTAAGTGACTTCTCAGACCTGTGATTTTTGAAAGGGGAAACTAATGCAGGTCCTGCCTACCCTAAAATAACTTCTTGGCTAGTTTATTATAGGAATCATTAGAGCACTGTTAGTAGAGGAATTGTACCCAGAAAACCTGTCTCACAGTGAACTATAACTTAGAAAAATACAGTAAATTGCTTGTGTATATTATTATTATTATTTTCTTTTGGCATGCTCAGGCACTGGGAATCAAACATGGGTCTCCAGCATGGCAGGTGAGAACTCTGCCACTGAGCCTCCGTCGCATGACCCACTTGTGTATATTCTTATATCTTTTACAAAGCTCTTGATGTTGTTGATGTCATTTGATCTTTACAATAATCCTATGAAGCAAGTTTTTTCCTTCTTCTCATTTTACAGATGTGGTAACTGAGGCTCAAATGTATTTAATATCTTGCCCAAGGTCAAACAGCTGTGGGGGAACTGATACTAAACTGGTTCTTCCAGCCCTAAATTCAGAATACGTCATCTTTCAGGAGGAAAGGTGCACTAAGTTTATCATACAGGTTAAATTAGTTTGGATTCCAAAGGTTGGGTTTGAGAGAGGTGAAGATCATGAACTGTTGTCTAGTAATGTGCAATGTGCTATCAAGCGACCAGGGAGCTACAAGACGGCAATACACACGTAAGTAGTGAAATGCCAGAAAAGGAAACTGGAATATTGAAAGAGAGATGAGGAATTGTGCCAAAGATGCCCTTTATGTCTGTTCTACTTTACCTTGGATCTTGGTTCAGGCCCAAAATCTTGGGAGCAGGCAAACCTGATAATATGGAAGCAGCCTCAAGCAAATTTTAAGAAACTTTGAAACACACATTCTATTTGCAGACAGCAGAGGGGCATATGGAAAACCCATATTACTGAGACCACAAAGAGATCATAGAGAGGGAAAGTATTTGAGGCAAGAAGAGGGCACAAATTAAGACTTTGGTGGGACGGGAATGTCCACATCATACTATGTCATTTTGAAACACATTTTGTTTTATGGGAGCAAGGGCTTGGTAACACAAGGAAATTCATTTAAGTGAACATTCCTTAGGCTTGAGAGCTAACAAAAATTTATGCTGATTCTTACATTTTCATCTTAAACTTTCCAAGCTATTAGAATCTCCTTGCTGTCATTTTGCATATGAAAGCTCTGTATTGAGTGGTAAGGACATATAGACAGGAAATGTTAAAAAATAGCAAATCAAAGTGGGTGGGCCACTGTGGCTCAGCAGACAAGAATGCTTGCCTGCCATGCCAGAGGACCCGGGTTCAATTCCCGGTGCCTGCCCATGTAAAAAAAAAAAAAAAAAATAGCAAAGTGGTCAACCAGAAACTTTAGCTTGTATATATATGTTACTAGAATAAAATCTAAAAAAAATTCATGGAACCATCAACACAGATAGTGAACCCTAAATTAAACCATGGACTATAGTTAATAGCACAGTTATAAAAATGTGCTTTTCTTAATTGTAACAAATGTAACACCAATGCAAGATGTTAATAATAGGATGGTATATGGGAACCTTGTATTTTATGTGTGATTTTTCTGTAAACCCACAACTTCTCCTATGGAAAAAAAAAAAAACAGAGAAATAACTAAGATGTCTTAGAATCTTAAAAAACTTCCAAGCTTTTTTGCTCCCTAACTTCTGTTCTCCCACATTCCCCAACAAAGTTCCCCTCGGTCCAATGGTCCACTCAAGAGAACTGAGGTGGCACTCACCCAATGGGGACAGAATAAGGAGGGGAGGCAGCTTCTGCCCATGATAACATCACACCCCTTGGTGGGAAGGCACCCTAGCTGGGTAGCATCAGATCATCTGACAAAAGACCCTGGCTTTACCCTCGGTGTGAACTGGGATAAAAAGGGAAATTCAAATTCCAATCACTTAACTTGATAACCTTTATTTAGCCTACTGAGAGGACATTGAGATCTTTTGCTTAAGGACCTACCAGGAGCTGCAGGAAGCTAACAGTCTACAAGGGAATGTGCAAGACTGACCTGTAGACAGACAGTGTGGTGGAGGTGACTGAAGCCTGAGACAGCAGAAATGTCCAGACATGATCCTCCTGATGCTTCCAGCTAACAGTTCTAGAAAATCAGCTCACAACTAACTGTCCCCTTCTGCCCATCCCTGCAAGAGTGACATTAGCATTGACTCCCCCAAACTTTATTTTAGTTATCTAAGTGTTGCCTGGCTTTCCCATCTAGTCTCTTCTATTAGACAAATACATGAACATTCCAAAGAATTGAAAATGAAATCTATGGTGTGGAATACTTTGCTTCTTGTGTATTGTGTCATAAACAGAAAATACACTGAATTTTTGCTTTAGAAGCAAACAAAAATATTGTTTGTTTTCTCTGACCACAACATTTTGGTTTAATAGCACATTTCTCCCAATTAGCAGTCATATTGGCCTCCTTGTACCTCGGTTTTGGCTGTAATGGAAGATGAATTTCTTCCTGGAGGATCTCCTCAGGAACATTTAATGTGAAAGTCAGGTATGCCACATTTCGATTAGAGCAATCTATACATACTTTCTACATTTTAGGAAAAAAATATGAACACTTTCCATGAAATGTGCTAAATAAATAGACAAACAGAAATAATACTTTTCCCATATTTTCTATACTCTGCTCCATTATCAAGAGGAATCAAGTCAGTTTATAAGATACATACAACATAACAAGATAAAAAGGGGGGGTGGAGAGGATAGGACTAGATAATACAAGGTTATACCAGGACTGATCAATCAAAATGCATGTCGTAAGATACACGGACTACCTAAAGGTGAGCTACAAAGTTGACTCTAGGTCTCCTAGCAACTAGCACCAGAAGCAAACATAATAATTAAATGATTTATGGCACCTATAAGATTAGAAAGAGCAGATGTTTAATAGAAACAAAGGTCCTTCTGATATTGCAACTTACAAGGAATTTGTTCTTTAGGTCCTCATGTAAAAGATTTGGGTGATACAGTGAATATATCACCCTTAAAAATATTCCTTAAGTAATTACCATGAGTTTCACGGGACTGTTCATTGTAATGTCCCTCAATGTAGGTAGTTATAATGAAAAAGCTATAAAGTAATTTGGCAAAGCAATTCTATGTTTCTTGGGCCAGTGGAACAGACATAAAAGAAAATGTGACAAGATATATCTGACTGAGTCCTAGGAAATCTTTGAGAGTTTCTTAGAAATAGATCTACTGCATATTTTTTCAGAAAATCTTCCAAAAAACATAATGTGTTTTCAAATGCACTTCTGATAAGTATTATGTGTCAGTTGATAGACATACCTTAAACACCTCTCTCGCTAATTATTGGCAGATCCACTGGTTATACTGAAATCTTCTTATCAAAGCTTAATCTAATCAGGACATGTTAGAACAGACACTATCTAATTTTAAATAATGCTACTTCCTATTGAAATCTTTTAGATAAACTAGTTGAAAAGACTTGATAGTTGTAAGGACTCAGCAGTTGGAGGATGTTTACTAAAAATAATTATTAAAAAAACTATTTGTTGTGTATGTACATGGATAGTTTAGTGGTAGAATTCTCACATCCCATGTTAGAGACCCAGGTTCGATTCCCGGCCCATGCAGTCCAAAAAAACCAACAACAAACAAACAAAAAACACCACCAACAAATAGTGCTATGCTGTTACAATAATGGGATATCACATAGAAAAAGAATGAAATGTGATGCCCCACTGCACAGCATGCAAAACAAAACAACCTGTTTGTGCATTTTTGTGGATGAAAAGACCAATATATATATAATTAAGCCAATTGTACACAAGTAAATCTCGTTCTTTAGTTTAAAGAACGTGTCATTCTTTGGGTCCTGAATTTGAAAGAAGTGCTTAGTAGAAAGTACAGGACTGCAAACCATAGTAATTCTCTGATCCATGCTGTTTCCTGGAAGTGAATACCATAATTTTGGAAGCTGTGCTCCAGAAAAAAGCCTCAGAGTTTTCCTTCAGTCTGTCCTTCTCTACTTCTCCTCAACATGCATACCTGTGGTTGCTCTAATTCAACTCAGCACCTGATTTAGCATCCCTTCTCTCTGACCATCCACCCCTCCCTGCTTCCTTCTTTCTTTCCTTACTTCCTTTGCCTAAACTGGTTCAACCTGAAGGTGTGGCATTGTAATGAGTACTTCCTCTGCCAGGTAGTACATTCCAAGGTTTTGTTATTCATCTGTCCTATTACATCATGGAAAACAACATAAATACATGGATTTTGGAGTCAGGCATATCTGTATTCAAATCCTAGCCCTGCCATTTACTAGCTGAGTGACCTGAACACTTTGCTTAAACTCAGTTTTAATTTTCTCATCTATGAAAACAGGAAAATGATACCTAGCTATGATAATTAAGAGCAATGCTTTCTAGAAGTGCCTAAACATAGTAGGCACTCAATGGTTGTTAGTTTCACTCCACCCCATTTATCATCACACAAGGCTTGTAGATAATACTGATAAAATTATTCTAAGAGCACAGATGTGATATTTATAGGCATTGGATTCTTATCTCAAGAAACTGAGGTTAGATTAGCCTTTCCTCCTTTAAAAAAAAAAAAAACAACTAAACTGCTTCTATTTGACTTGGTGCCTGTGGCAGGCAGAATAATGCTCTCCCCCCCACCCCCCAAGATGTCATGCTTTTATCTCCAAACTTGTGAATATATTACCTTACGTGGCAAAAGGGACTTTTGCAGGTGTGATTAAAGATCTTGAGATAGGAGATTATTCTGAATTATCTGGATGGGAACAATGTAATCACAGGAGTCTTATGTGAAAGAGGGAGACAGGAGAGTGTGAGTCAGACAAGGAGATAAAATGGAAGCAAAGGTTAGATTGAGATGATGCTGGCCTTGAAGATGAAAAGGGGGCATGAGCCAGCGATATAAGCAGTCATTAGAAGCTGGAAAAGCAACGAAATGGATTTTCCTTTGGAGCTTCCAGTAGGAACACAACCCTACCAACACCTTGGTTTAAGCCCAGTAAGACCATTTCAGACTTCTGACTTCCAGAACTATGAGGCAATACATTTATGTTCTTTGAAGCCATGGACTTTGTGGTAATTTGTTACTGTAGCAATAGGAAACTAATGCGGGGCCATATTCTGTTTTCTTCCACGGCTCTGCTAGTTGGAATCTGAAATGTGGACTAAAGGTACTCAAGGCAACTGGGCTGATGTTGTTTCTGGCCTTTTCAGTGAACTGAGCTAGGAAATATCTATGTAATATATTTAGTGATGATATTTATTTAAATTGAAGACTACAGTTTATTTACTTATCTCTTCTTTCATCTGTATCTACATAGGCGATAGGAGAATGAGAATATCTCCTAATTATTAATTTTGCTGTATCCCACATTACCCACATATCAGTCTCAGAAAAACAGTTTCAATACTACCACCAACAATATGATTAATGAAAGGCTAAAAAAATTGCAATTTTTAAAATCATCAGACTATATGCCATTAGGGATAGATAATCAAATTATTATATTAAAAAGTACCTGGAATTATGATCTCTTTAAAGGTCATTTTGCACGTGCATGATAGAAATTATCTTTCTTTCCCCTTATTTGCCAGTTATCATCCTAGCAGAAGAAACAAGTAATACGTGTAAAAGGGATGAGATGCAGGATTATACTGGGTTTTACTATTATGAATACAAATTGGCATATGTATACTAATGGATATCAAAGTTTTAAAAAGCACACATGTTGGCATTTGGTTGAACTTTGTTCTCAGATCAGGCCACACAGGTTGGGAGAATGCAAAGTTTCAAGTTACAGTTCACAGGTTTAGGTCTACAACTGGCAGTTTCACCAAGAAGCTGAGGTAGGGCTGCCTGGTGACAGGAGGCAGCTACACTAAAATATAAAACTTCGGGAGGGTGTGGCCAGTTTTGTCAATTAGGAGAACACAAATCTGAAACCCGGGGGGTTTCACAGCAGTATGACAGAGATTATGATTATGGTAGGGTGAAGCCAAAGAAATGAAACAATTCAGTTTGAATTCAAGCGTTCCTGTGGACACAAAGCCAAACTACCTACAGAATGGATATTTGTAGGAGAGACTGAGAAGTGAGCTGAACAAAAAAAGCTAGGAATAAACTCCTGGTGTTCAGGATTCTTTAAATGCAAACAATTGAAATACTCTTTGGTGTAGTGGTTTATATCCCAGAAAAACATGTTCTTAAATCTAATCCATTTTGTGGGTGTTATTGTGAAATATATATGAAAAAAGTGATAAATTTCAAAGTACATTTTAACAAGTAGTTACAGAACAAATGCCACAGTATGGTATGGGTTACAGTTCCACAATTTCAGGTATTTCCTTCTAGCTGTTTTAATAAAATAGAGAGTAGTCATACTCATTTGTTAAATCCTATCTTCTCTGTTACAACTCCTTCTTATTTGATCCTTCTTCCATTTTTTAGGGATATTTGGCAATGACCATTTTTGCTGGTTTGAAACTGTTGCGTACTCCAAAAAAACCATGTTCTTTAATCCTTATTCAATATTGTTGGGTGGGAGCTTTTTTATTAGGTTTTTTTTCAATGGAGATGTGACCCACCCAATTGTCCTTTTGATTAAGTGGTTTCCATGGAGATGCATCACCATCCAATCAAGGTGGGTTGCTTACTGGAGTCCTTTGAGAGGGAACTGTGTTAGGGTTCTCTAGAGGAACAGAACCAACAGGAGAGATCTGTAAATATGAGATTTATAAAGGTGTCTCATGCAACCATGGGAATGGAAAAGTCCAAAACCCTTAGGGCAGATTGTGAAGCTGGCAGCTCTGATGAAAGGTCTGGATGAACTCCACAGGGGAGGTTTGCCAGCTGAAGAAGCAGTGAAAAGGTCTCTCTTCTCCTTAAAAGTCTTTAGCTGATTGGATTATCATCTTTGTGGGAGACACACTGTAGTTGACCACAGATGTAATCAGCCACAGCTACAATCAACTGACTGATGATTTAATACACCAACCTTCTGTTTTATCAACCAGTCATGAAATATCCTTGCAGCAATGGTTAGGCCAGTGTTTGCCTGATCAGACAACAGGGCATTATCAGTTGGCCAAGTAGACACCTAACCATTACAGAAGCATTTTGGAAAAAATAAAAGGGATTTATTTATTTAGCTTAAAAATATTTTTATTCACAAATCTTCACACATATAAATCTCATACATGCTGTACAATCAATTCTCATAATATCATCACACAGCTGTGTATTAATCACCATGATCATCTTTCAGAACATATGCATCACTCTAGAAAAAGAAACAAAGAAAAAAGAAAAATCTCACAGATACCATACCCCTTTCTCCTCCCTCTCATTGACCACCTCCATCTACCTAATTTATTTTACCCTTTTCCCCGCTATTATTTATTTATTTTTATTCATATTTTTTCACTCATCTATCCATACTCTGGATAAAAGGAGCATTAGAAACAAGGTTTTCACAATCACATAGTCACATTGTAAAAATTATATCATTATACAATCATCTTCAAGAATCAAGGCTGCTGGAACACAGCTCAACAGTTTCAGGTACTTCCCTCCAGCCACTCCAATACACTACAAACTAAAAAGGGGATATCCATATAATACATCAGAACAACCTCCAGGATAACCTCTCAGCTTTGTTTAAAATCTCTCAGCCACTGACACTTTATTTTGCCTCATTTCTCTCTCCCCCCTTTTGGTGGAGGTTTTCTCAATCCCTTGATGCTGAGTCCCAGCTCATTCCAGGATTTCTGTCCCATGTTGCCATGGAGATTTACACTCCTGGGAGTTGTGTCCCCCAAAGGGGGTGGGGGCAGTAAGTCTCCCGTCAATTTTTAACTTCTGTTGACCTTCTGTGATTTTGTTCCTTAAAGTCAGTCTTTCATCAATACCATAATAGAAACAGGTGGGAGAATTCTGAAGCCGTGCCAAGAATTTAGCTGTGCTGGTTGGTGAGAAGGGTGAAGTTGAGACTAAGCATGACCAAGCATGGCAGGGACTAAGGAAACAAAAGTACACACAGAGGCTGACCCCAACAAGGTAGTCCTCTGTTTATTGTCCAAAGCACACGTGAAGTTCAAACATGGCTTAGCTGGAAGAAGAATATAGTAATCCAGTAAGCCTCGTCAATCTATGATTTATGAAGAAACTCAGTATTTCGGGGGTAACTCATCATAGCATAATCCTAACTGCTGAATCAGGATCTAGTCAGAACCGGGATTAGTGAAAATTTTTCCAAACAAAGCTCACATTTTCCCCAAGTTTGGATGGGGCTCTGGGAAAACATGAGGGAGTTATGGGAGTGGCACAGCTTTAAGTCTACACAATACTCCAGAGGACTTCCCTGGCACTTTACACATTCATTTCCAATGAACGGGGCTGATGAGACACTTAGTCTTGCTCAGATTGCGCTCATGAGCTGAAATGAGCTTCTGAGGTAGATACAGGTAGATAGAACTATGGGAGCAAAAGAAGACAAGGGGAAGGAAAATAAGGCTGAGACTAATAATTTGACCATCTCTAAACCTCAGATTCATATATTACCCAAAATTCAAGCTGTCCTTGAAACTATTACAAAAATCACAGCATTAGCTAACTCTTCCATTTATAACAAAACAACCTTCTCTGATAGCCAAATTTACTTAAAAGCTGCCAAAATTCAGTTCTGCTAGTGGAAAAAAACAAAAATTAAATCACCTCACTAGAGATTTAATCACTCTTTTGGGCAAGAAATGTTTGTACTTTTCATACTGTCTCTGGCTTTTCTTTATAGATGGCTTATCTTTATTGAATATAATCTTTTTCTCTGCAAATTTTTCCCGTTATGCTGGTCCTGAGTTGTTTCCCTTAACATTCAGTCCAATCTTTACCTTCTATTCACAGATACTATGCTTTTGCATAGAAAGCATTATTTTGGGGAGTCTTAAAAATGTGGTTTTATTAAATATTACTAAAGATCATTATTATAAAATATAACAAAACCTCTCAGAAAAGTGTCGTGATTCTTGCAAATTTAATTTCTTGTATATACATTCTTCTCAGGATGATCTAAACCCATGTCTTGAACCTTTCTAGCTGAACTCATGTAACAATCTGAAGAAAAGGTTCCTTAAGTGAAAGCTTCCCCCAAATTTGACGGAGTTGCTGTATGTGATTGAGATCCTCCCAGATCCAGGCTTAACTGGGGAAGTTATTTCCCTGCACTTAGTAAAATATGTTGCTTTGCTCCCAGTCCCTAGCTATTGTTATAATGCTTCATCTTGAATCTTTGTTGTTTGTACTTGGCCATTTATTTTTTTCTTAATTATATTGTTCTTCCAGGTAGTTTACCTTAAGGCCAATACTGAAAAAGAAAGAAAATCAGTATAGTTTGGAGATAAATTAGCCCTCACTTCATGCAAACCAGTAAATCACCATACCAGGTTTACCAATGCAGTTAACTAATAGGGGGATGAAAAATCAATGTTTTTCCTGTTTTTATTTTGAAAGTTTTAGTAAACTTTTTTTTTTTTTTTTTTGCATGGGCAGGTACTGGAAATCGAACCTGGGTCTCCGGCATGGCTGGCGAGAACTCCGCCTGCTGAGCCACCGTGGGCTGCCCAGCTTTAGTAAATATTTTAATCTCATACTTTTGTATTTTAACAGTTATCACCTTCCACAGTCATTTCAAATAAATTCATAAATTAATCCAGTTTCTGCCAATATAAATTGTGTGTAATCTTGAGCAAGTTATTTAACCTCTTTGAGACCATTATTCTTCATTCCTAACAGGGGAATAATTATAACTTCCCTGTTACTTCACAGGTCTTGTTGTCAGAATCAGATGGAATAATATAAATCAGGGTTTGTACAAATGTTGGTTGTTACATAGTTTGTTAGGAAGCATCTGCCTGTATTTAATGCAGCCAAATTGGTCACGTGGCTCCTACACCGCATCAACAAAGTAGAATGCTAAATTAATCTTTGCTGCTTATTTGCATTTTTCGATTTCCTTTGATCAATGTTTGCAAAACAATGCTTTAGGAAAGCATTTTAATTGTGCAAATTTGGGGGGAGAAAATGATTATAGCACAAACCTGAGTGCTAGTGCTGTCACAATCTTTAATGGTACACTGAAAGTTTGCGTTTGTCAAATTTTTTGGTTGCAGAATGTTTTCTCTTCACAACTCATGCATACTTCGTCTGAGGGAGGGAAGAGTGCACACATCCTGTGAGAAGTAAAACTGGACTTTTCCCTTCTTGTGTAAGTAATAATATTTCAGACAGGCGTAAAAGGGAAAGGAACAGTTTTGCTGCCTAACAATCTAATCTGAAGTGTTAATCCTACACTCTAAACTTTCGTGGGGGGGGGGAGAGAGAGAGAGAGAGAGTGTGTGTGTGTGTGTGTGTGTGTGTAATGGGGAGTGGGAGCAGTGGAGGTGAGGGAGCAGAAAGTTGAGAGGAAGTGAAAAAATAACACAAGTGAAGAAGGAAAAAGATGTAATGATATACAGTGATGACTTTTTACACTGGCTCAGAACTGAAGTAAAGACACCAAGGAATTCTGCTTTCATTCTCTTCTCACCTCAAACTACCCACTTGATGTATTTTTTTCCCCTAAGAAATTCATAATGAATTCAACTGCATTCATTTTGAGGTAACTTTTATTTTCCCATTTTTATACAAATATGAGTAAAGCTTCTGTCATTCTTTTATTCTGTTTTTCATAGCAGTCATTACAGTTGTTGCAAGCCTAATGGTGGAACAAATATTCACTTTTTCTATAGAGCTATAAATAAATTCAGCATAACAAAAGTTCTTGGTAATAAAAACATGTCAGACACTGCTTTGAAAAAAATAACGAAAAATATTAACAGAAAATAAATACTTGAAGAGTGGCAAGGTCAGGAAACATGAGGTGACACAGAAAATTCACTGTATTTGATTTGCAATATACGAGATAGAAGAGTCTGGTCTGTCTGCTTAGCTATGGCACTATGCTATAAAACAAAGTTTTGGGTGAGCTGTCACTTGGCCTTGCCTTCACTAACTTAAACTATTTTCATGTTACCATTTTTTCTTACGAATTAATAGAGTGACATGAAAATATAATTGGGTCTCCTTAGGTTACTTATCAGTTCTAATTTACATCAGTTTTTTTGCCAAAGTTTAACAAAGTATCTTTACTGACGCGCTAAAAAATGTCAACACGTATTCCTATCCACATATAATATTTTTAAATGTGATTTAATCGTTTATACAATTTCTTAGACATTTATCAGTACTTTGGTGAGTGGAAGGAGCTCTTTACCTAAACGAGTTTTCTGAGACCGAGTGTCGAGTCATTTGCTGGGAGTTAATGATCATGTCCCATACTGAGTTCCCTGGATTGCAGAATTTCCTCTCCACCCCGTGAGGCAGGGCTTCCGCCCATTTTTCATGGTGGATCAGTTTCCACAGAGATCTTCCGAAATGACCTATACTCACCCCGGTTAACCACTTAGAGAGGGCAAGGGGAAGGCATGCAATCAGCCCCTTCTCGCGGGCAGGGTGAACTGCAAAGCGGAATCAGGAAACAGCAGCTCCACCCGCGTTTCACAGCTTGCTGACCCGAGCGAAGCTGAGCTTCTCGGGGCGTCAGGAGCCTCGTTTAGGACACTGGGAGACTACCTGCCACGCTGCAAGGCTCACCTGGGTTCACCAGCCGAGGTCCCCGCGGCAGTAAACGAGGAGCAAACGTGAGCTACAACTGGTATTTCTAAGCAGAATACCTGACGTAGAAGTGGGGTGACGAGAAAGTGGGGGGAGTGTCACCCCAGGGACGCCACACCCTCGGGGCTGTGGCTACCCCGCAGACCCGGAAAAGCCCCGCCGCCGGCTGGGCACAACGGCGCCTTTAGGCTACTTGCTCACTCCGCCGCGAGTTTGTTTTTTAAATTGCTTAAACCGTGGGGGCGTTTTCCTCCAACTCTCCCCAGACCTCCTTCGGCCTCCCGTCCCACGACCTCACGCGGAAAAACAACCGTATCCACAACCTCCCCTCGTGCTCCCTCACGTACCAACCGCGCAGAAGGCGAGTCGGCGCTCGGTTTGGCTTTTACGAGTCCTGTTAGCCAATGAGCACTCTGCTTTCCTTCCGGTAGGCGAGCCAACCAATCCGAGCAGGACGGGGTCATCTTCGGCTTCGCTCGGCTCTTTTCGCTGATGCGGGCAGCTTGGAGGCCGCCGCCGCTGGAGAGACGCTTTCCTTTTTTGTTCCCCCCCCAACCCCCATGTGTTCACTTCCGGGTCCGGCGCCGATCCGGATGCCCGAGGCAGAAGGATGTTTGACCTCCGGATAAGCGAGGCGCCGCTGTGCATTCATTCCCGGCTGCAGCGGCGGCGACAGCAGCGGCCCGGACCGAGACTCTCCAGCCAGCGGCGGCGGTAGGAGGCGCCGGCAGCAGTACAGGGACCGAGTCGGAGCCGAGCTGCGTTCCCTCCCTCGCTCGTTCCTTCCCCCCCTGCCTCGCTCGCTCCCTCCCTGCGTGGCTCGCTTTCCTCCTCCGGCCGCCGGCGGGTGTGCTGTGCGGCCGCCGCTGCCCCCGCCGCCGCTGACTGACGGACCCGGGGCGGCCGCTGACTGACGGACCCCGGGCCGCCGCCGCCTGACGGACCCGGGGCCGCCGCGCGCGCCGGGGACCTACCCTGCTCGCGGCTGCGCCTCCGAGGTAAAGCCCCCGCCTCGTCGGCCCCCGGCGGGTCGGCCCCGGCCCCGCGGCGGCCTCGGCTCGGCCGCGGCTCGTTCCCTCGCGGGTGGGGCCGGGTGGGCTGGGGTCCCCGGCTGGGTGGGGCGGGGGCGGCGCCGCGGGCTGGGGGCCTCGGGGTGGGTGGGCCGCGGCCGGGTGGGCAGGGACAGGGCCCCGGGGCGCTGGCCGGGCTGGGTGCCGAAGTTGCCGGAGGGGCGCGGCGCGGAGGTGGGCGAGCCCGGAGGCGGCGGGGGCTGCGGCGGCGTCGGGGCTTGAGGCTGGCCGCGCGGCGCCCCGCGCTCCTGGGAGGGCTCGAGACCGCCGCCTTCGGGCTCGGGGCTCGCGGCTGGACGGAGGGAGGCGCTGGGCGGCTGGACGCGGAGGCAGCGCTCAGCGCCCGGGCCCGGCCCGCCTCCTGTGTGGGGGCTCGTTTAAGGGTGGGGGGCGGGACTGACCGAGTGGGGAGGCTTTTCGGCTCCGCTCACACCCCAGCCGAGGCGCCAGTCAGGGCCCGCCGGGCGGCTCGGAGGGTGACTGCCGGGCTGCCGGCTCGTCCCTTCATCCCACCTGCGGGGCAGAGGCAGTGCGAAGCGTCGGTGGTGGCGGAGGTGCGTCTGCCGGACGGGGTGGATAGGCCCGGGGCACGGTCCTTCCTGCCCTCCAGGCCAGGAGGAGAAGTCGGTGGGTGGGAGAGGCCGTGCGGGAGATGGCCTCTCTTGCTGCAAAGCGGGGATTAGTTTGAACTCTGTTGGAGTGGGTGTGCAGACGGGTAAGCCGGCGACCCTCTTTCACCCTTTTGTTAAAACGTCCGCTTTAAATTGAAAAAAATTCGAAACTTACTTATTTCTAGCAAGCTAAGAAAATAAGTCTTTTTATTTTTACTTTTGCCACTTCTTCTGGTATGAATGACACTTGCTCACAGTTAGAGACGTTGAAGAAAACTGTATCTAAATTACTCTAATTCAAAATATCTACTTTTTAAAGGCGTGTTGGAAGGAAAATATCACAGAAAATAAGAATTATAAAGATGTGAGACTAGTTTAAGAAAACCTCCAACAAAAATTTGATCTGGTTTGTGGTGTTCTTAATAACTTTTTTCTTTTGAGATGTGTTTAAAGTATTTTATTTTTGAGCCTTGTTCCACCTGTATTCTCAGCTAAGATGGATAATCTTAATATCTCTTTAGCCTTTAAGGTTGCACAAAAGATGAAAATTATATTTATGGGCATTGGAAAGATGTTATCAAATACAGAGCAAGACTTTAGCATAGATTTTGTTTTCAGAATGTGTAGACACATATGCCTCCAGTCAGCTTGCATTTCTGGGTTGCACCAGGTGAGTAGTTCTTTTTAGAATGGGGAACAGAAAGGTTAAGTTTAATGTTGAAATACATGAGAGTTTTTTGGAATTCAGGGAAATTATTATCTTTTACTTATGCTTTACTATGATTTATTCATTGACATCTCCCAATCATCAACTTAAGATTAATGCATTATGTAATTACTGACATTTTCATCAGTAGATTTGCAAACATTAATCTATTAACAAAATCTTTGGAACATGGGAGTTGTTTATTTCTTTCTTCAAAATAAAGGACTAGGATTAGAATTTAAAAAATTAGTTTAATTCAACCTGTATGGTATATAAGGGACATTTACTATGTGCTGAGGATGGAGGAGAGGGTAGAAAATGAAGATAAATGAGACTCAGGAGCTGCTTTCAAGGGAGAAGCAGACATGCACAGAAATAATTGCAACAGAAAACCCCTATGGGCCTTTTTTTAAAGGTACGTGGAAGCATAGGTGGGGAGGATGTGTATGAGATATTAATTTTTAAAAATGTATTTTGAAATAATTTCAAACTTACAGGACAGTTGAAAAAATAATACAAAAACCCATTTAGAGAAATCTGACATACCCCCTGCCCAAATACATAGATCCACCACATTTCACATTTTGCTACTTGCTGTATGAGAGAATTTTTTAATATTTTAGAGATGTTAAATTTTAACCAGGAAATATTATGGACAAGTTTTGAGCAGGTGGCACACCATCTGGCCTTAAAATATCTTAATGCGTGAAATATAAGGTGGTAAGTTTTCTAGGTGAATGAACCAGACGGGCACAGGCACATTGATTGGGTATTATAAGGTGGCTGCACCGCCAAGTCTTTGTGGGAGAGGAAGCTGTGAAAATTGGTGGAGACCAGGCCGGGGAGGTTCAGAGTGCTTTGACTGAAAAAAAAAAAAACCGGGTCTGTGGAGGTGTGAAGATCCAAGTGTGCAGATGCTATGCTGATTGGGGAGAGTAGATAGGCGAACAAAAATAGCAGCTTTAAGGAAACAAGTTACAGTATTCAACTTGCTATATCATTCGCGTTAATGAAGGAAAGCAGGAAACAGTTTTACTTGGCTTTATTATGTTTCTTTACATTTGAATATGGGTGTGTCTGGTAATCTGATAATTAGTTTTAGATGAATGGATAAATCCAGGCTGTAAAAATGTGACTCAGGAAGAAATGGGAAGCTCTTGAGTTGTTTCAATGTGTCCTTTTTGATCTGTTCTGTAATCCCCTCCATGCTAGGAATTGACCATTATACTGGTATAGTTTATTAGTCCAGAGTTTTTCAGAATAGGACAGTGATTGTTAGTTTCAAAGGGCTTGTCAAGTGATGCATCGCACTAAATACAGGACAAGCTGAAATATTAAATCAAACCAAATACAGGTCATTGGATAGTTATATTATTTTTAATACATTTGGAAGTAGTGTTACTATGGTTAAAGTGAAATGTTAAGAATGTACATGGGAAGATAATTGACTGCAAGGGGTCGGAAGATAAAATTAGAAACTCAGATTTCCAGGTAAAAATATGTATAAGCATTTTCATCATCCTAAATATTAGATTACCCTAAAACAATTTAACCCCAAACTTAATCATTATCAAAGGATGGCTTAGAAAAATATTACCCTTACAACATCACTTTCTAAGTTCATGTAGAATTATATCACAGGAAATGTTGTTAGATGAGTTTTCTTAATTATTCGCCTCTTAGCATTCAAAAGGAACTTATACTCTATTTGTTACCTTGAACCTCACAGTAACAACAGTAGCTGTCCCTACTTTGTACAGGGACCATAAATGATAGTTCTGTATATTGTTTTGTATCTTAAAGATGAATCAGGTGGTATAACCCCCATTTTTGGGACTAGGAAACAAATTATCCCAGAGTTTAAGTAACCTGTTCAAAAATTATCTTGGAAGCAGCAGAGTGCATATTTGAATTAAGTTTTTCTGACTTCAAAGATGTGACCCACCAGGGATTTGTTCTTTCTCATCTTCCACACTCTTCCTTTTTTGTCTTCTTCAAGTGAATGGCTCTTAATGGTGTTGATTAGCATGTGTGTCTGGGTGTAGGTTCTTTAAGATGATTTCTTTAGACGTGTATTTCTCTAACTCTAGGGATTCCGTAGGACCAGACAGTATGTTTCTGGTAACTGAAATTCAGAGCATGATTTTTGTGGAACTGTAGGACAAAACCATGTTTAAGATCCTTACTGTCAAGAAATTGAGCAGATGTTATCCATTAATGTGAAGGAACTTTGGAAAAACTCTGGACTGCCCAGAATCTATCCCCTTTCCTTTCTTCTTAGAAATGTTTTTTTATTTTCCATTTCCTTTTATAAATCTGAGATTTAGAAACTATGAATGTTTGATGTTCTCTCCTATTATGGGACCTAAAGAAGGTGCATACTAATTTGTTCTTAGGCCATAGTAAATGATTGACTATCTTTTCTCCTGCTACTCATGTCTTCTTTATGAGAAAGAATTCTTAAGAATGAACTTGAAGTGTTTATGTATTTGGAAGATAAGCCACACTATTTGGTCATAGTTACAGTTATAATTTAGTTTAATGAAAATTTATGGCTAAATCATTTCCACATTTTTTATGGATTTCACTTTTATTAGGTGAAATCTCGTCATAGATTTTTCAAAATTATTAAACACAAATTTCTAACTCTTTTTCTTTCGTTGCCAATGCCACATTTTAAGCTGTGTTCCTATTTATTATATTTCTTTAGCTAATTATGTGTTAATTTGAGCTACTTCCTTTAACTAAAAGTTACATTTGCAAAAAAGTAGGAGAGAATTTCTCTACCATTATACTTTTCATCCACATTGGAAAATCCATGTCTGTGCCAAAGTGTGATGCCTGACACATAACAGGCACCATGCAGAGCTTCCTCTTCTCTTCCATTCAGAAGTTGCTGATATATACGAGTGATTAGAGGTTGGTTTGGTGCGTAGGAATAAACAAAGACTCTTGGGAACAGTCTGTTAAACAGGAGAATTTCTCTTAACTGACCTCTGCTTAACCTATTTACGACATTAAGTAAAACTCTTCATTCTCTATGTAGAATTTATAGACTGATGTCCACGCTACATTGGATGCCAGTAGTTTACACTGCAGTTCCCTCTTAATCTTTTATTCTCACCAGTTATTGTAGACTTACTGAGAATTATTTGTGCTTGTATCCAACAAACTTTATGGTGGTAGCATGTGATGGTGTAATTTCATAGTTTAATGAGATATTCAGTGAAAAACAAAGTGAAAAAGCTGTTTATATGAGAACCAAGTTGGTTGCTTTGAAAACAGTAAATAGCTAAAACCAATTGTAGTTTGATATAGGAATGGGTGAAATAACCATAGATGGTGAGGATGAAAGAAAACCAACAATCTAAAAGGTTTCTACAATAAGATTGCTTTTCAACTGTCTGTGAGGTGTTTTTCTATGTTTAAGAATTAGAAACTGGAAATCACAGGTAATGTACTGTGGGTATGGTTTTTCCAAGAAAGATAAAGTAGAATTCCAACTAATAGACCAATACTTGAAGAAAAGGCCTCACTTTGAAAGGTTGTCTGATGAATGTACATTTTTATGTTTAAGTTCCAATTAAACTATCAAGGTACACAGTTTAAAAAAAATGATTCTCTTTTTTAACTCACTGATAAATTATTTAATATTTCTAAGAAGGTGTCTGCTTCTGAAATATTTTTTCTTGTTTACACTCACCTCTTAGAGATTTATTTAACAGCATCCTCTTTTTAAAAAGAAATAAATTTTGGTATTCCTGAACATGATAATCTTTCATATTTTAGGGTGAATTGTTTAATTATCCGATTAAGTGATCAATCTGTGGCTCACACATACTTTCTTATATAATCCCTGATCTGATTTTACACAGCATCAGTGTTGGAGCCTTGTTATTCATTTATTTTTTATTGTGAAAAATAACATATGTACAAAAACAATAAATTTCAAAGCACACCACAACATTACTTATAGAACAGATTTCAGAGTTTGGTATAGGTTACAGTTCCACAATTTTAGGTTTTTTCCTCCAGCTACTCCAAGACTCTGGAGACTAAAAAGAAATATTGTAAGTATTCAGCAATCATACTCATTTGTTAAATCCCGTATTCTCTGTTATAACTCCACTTTCTCCTTTGTTCTTTCTCCTAATCTTTAGGAGTAACTTTTTCATGTTAGAAAAGGTTGTTGTTAATATGGGGTAGGGGTATGAAACTAGTTGATATTCTTGAGAGGCTGGATCCTTTGGGTTTCACTTCTTATCTGGACTAGGAACACAACTGGTGTTTGCAGATATCTGGAAAGTAATCATAGTGCATGGAACCTTTGCAGAATCTCAGATAAAGCCCTAAGTGTTCTTTATGGTTGGCGGAAATGGTTTTGGTTGTGGTTAGCAAACTATGATAAATAGCAACATCTAGCTGAAGCTTGCATAAAAGTAGCCTCTTTACTCTATTTGAACTCCCTCGACCACTGATAACCTTGTTACAATTCTTTCCCCCCTTTTGGTCAGGAAGGTATTATCCATCCCATGGGTGCCTGGGCCAGGCTCATTACTGGGAGTCATACCCATGTTGCCAGGGAGACCTTTACCCCTGGATGTCATGCCCCATATGGCGGAGAGGGTAATCATTTATTTGCAGAGTGGGGTAAAGAGAGAGAGAGGCCACATCTAAGCAACAAGAGATACTCTGGAAATAACTCTTAGGCATAGGAATAGGGAGGTTTAGCTTCTCTACTACGTAAATAAGCTCCACAAGAGCAAGCCTCAAGATCAAAAGCTTGGCCTATTGACTTGGGAGTCCCTAATGTTTGTGACAGTATCAGGGGTTTCCCCAGTGGTAAAGTTTAATAGTCCCATATTTTTTCTCCCATCCCTCAAGGGACATTGCCAATACTTTTTAATTATCTGCTCAACATACTCTAGGATATATTTGAGCATTATATTAAACTATACAGAATTATAAGCCCTATTCTTATTCTGGGCTTCACGTGTTTGGGTTTTTTAAATGATCTATCCAGACAAATTGAATTCGATTATGTACTGCAGAAAGTTTAGGTTTTGGACAAGATAAATCTCTCTTCCTTTGTCTCATAGAGTAGGTGTCTAAAATGCAGACAATATATTTTATATTCTGATTTACCTTGGTCTCAACCCGATCGGCTTTGTTCTTAGCTCTAATTGAAGCCTGATCTCTTTTTCAGTTTCTTTAACAGCTGATGTATATTGCAAGGCTGACCTTCAGGCATGCAGAACTTTGAGTTCTGAGTCTCCCTGAGTCTTAGGTGTCACACAGGTACTCAATGTTCCAGGGAAATATGAGGTTGTACATATGTAGCACAGCCTTTCAAAATCTAGAAATACAATTACAGCTTCAAACTGAATGTGATTGCTCTAAGAGTTTACAATCTAGGCCCCGATTTTCTTATAAATGTTTTCTAAATGATACTATACAATATTTGCTCTTTTGTTTCTGGCTTATTTTGCTTCACATAATGTCCCACAGGTTCATTCACAACGTTGCATGCCTCACGACTTTGTTCCTTTCTGTAGCAGCACAATGTTTGATCATAACAGTGCAGTTTGCCATTCTACTTCTCAGTCAGTGGTTTCAGCCACCTCCATCCATTGGGCATGATACATAATGTCCAAAAGTCAACAGTCCATGTCTCACATTATTTTCACTTAGTGGTATAGTCATCAACACCGAGAGGAGCCTTTTTATAATTTCAACATCTCCTCACCCCAAGTAGGGACTGCTGAGGTGAATTAATAGAGGAGTTTGTCCCTTAGAAGAGGAAGTACTACACCTTGAGTGCATACTGAGAGCATCTGAACTTGGTACAAAGCATGTTTTATCTAACAGCTTGCCATAGCTGCCCACCTGTCCTTGCCAAGCTCAGTGCAACTAGATAGGAGAGCTTCCATTCGTAGGAGGAGTTCAGGTTGGGGAATGGAGATAGATGGGTTTTTGACATCTATCTTTGGTGTCACTAAGTTCAAATGCCTGAAATACAGTAGGTACTGAAATGGAGCGAGAGGGAGAGAGGGTGACTCTAAGCTAGTACTTCAGAGCAGTGATCTGCCTTTCTGTGATTTTCTTGGCTCTGCCCTTATTTGTATGTTGGATCATCTTCAGGCTGGTAGCAAGATCACATCTGCAGATACATTGCCCAGAGGAAGGAATTAATTTTTTTCTTTCTATGTATCTCATTTTGGGGGAACAAGGAAATCTTTTGCCCAAGCCTAGCAGCTTATTTTTCCCTTCATGTTTTATTGCCAAGAATTAGCTTATATATGCTTCCTAATCAGTGGTAGCAAGGGGTATGGGTTATTTTCATTTCTACTAATTGGGATATACCTCTGGAATTGGGGGTGGGTGTCATATTTCCCTGAGTTACATGGAGGAAGAAAGATATTTTAGAATTTTGTGGGAAGAATATGGGGAAAATGGATGTCATAGAGGCAGTCAGTAGTGGCCACCACATCTACCTGTTTTGAAAGTGAAAATAAATAATTCATATGAATGTGCTTTCAACTTTATGTACTTTAATGTACTTTAAAATGTTATACAGATTTAATAGATGAAAGATTATAAAGCTGCTTCCATGTTGCTATCCTAAGTATGCTCAGGTATGAATGTTTTAGGAGCCAAAAACACTGCCAGTTTTATTAACTAGTTTTGAGCCAGTAACATAAGATATCTAAGTTGTAAGATTATACATTTTTTTCCTATGGAAATCATAAAGCTATTTCAATTTTGAATTAAAAATTTGTTCCTGTAAACTTCAGAATTTATTCTGAGTTTCTACCTTCCTTCCCCACCAAAAATTTGACCATTACTTTGGTCTCATCAGATTCCTTATGGGGATTTGTCAACCAGACGAAGGGTTTACTTTGAATCAGAATTCAGTGAGATGGGAGAAAAGGACAGTTATTATACATTGAGAGCAGCAAAAAGATGATGGGGGATGGAAAAGAAGGGGAGAATCACAGAATTTTAGAATTGAGAGAAATCATAGAAAGATTGAATGAAATGCTCAAATCACACACCTGGTTTAGTGAACTCTCATATCTTAATTGATATGAGATAAACTGCTAGTACAGAGCCCTTTCTGACCAAGAGGTGAAAGGTCGTAAAAAATAATCTTGTCTACTTTGCAGTTTCGCTCAGCACCATGGCCTACTACTGTGCATAATTCAGCCAGCCACCTTTTATACAGGTATCTGTGTTCTCAGGCTTTGGAAGAGTTCAGCGAGAGTGTTTGTTTTTAAAGTAAATCAAACCGACAAAATCTGTCCTTTCACCTGCCTTCAACCAGTCAGCAACAACGACCATAATATCAGTACGTGGAAATGCATTTGCATGTAAGCACACACATATTATACTATAAATAACCTCAGACCTGGTCTGCTTAAATAAAAATTCAGGAGCAGAATGAGTGCTTTGAACATTTTATATCCTTCACTTTTATTTTCAATAAAATTCTTGTAATTTCTCTATATTCAGTATATGTAAAAGAAAATATATGTATATGTTCTAGTTTTGCAAGCTGCCAGAATGTGATATACCAGAAATGGAATGGCTTTTAAAAGGGGGAATTTATTAAGTTGCAAGTTGACATTTTCTAAGGCTGTGAATATGTCCAAATTAAAGCAAGGCTATAGAAATGTCCAATCTAAGGCATCCAGGGAAAGTTACCTTGGTTCAAGAAGGCTGATGATGTTCAGGGTTTCTCTCTCAACTGGAAAGGCACATGGTGAATGTGGGGACGTCTGCTAGCTTTCTCTCCAGGCTTGTTTCATGAAGGTCCCCCAAGGGTGTTTTCCTTCTTCGGCTCCAAAGGTGAGCTCTTGTGGCTCTTGTGGCCCTGAAGCTTTTTTAAAGGATTCCAATAAACAAATCAAGACCCACCTGGAATGGGTGGAGCCACATCTCCATGGAAATAATCTAATCAACCTTTCAACCTACCATGCTGAATAGGGATTAAAAGAAACAGTTGGCTCTACAAAATGGATCAGTATTAAAACATGGCTTCTCTAGTGTACATAATCCTTTCAAACTAGCACAGTATGGTTATAAATACATAGAAATAAATTCATCCATCCACCAGAAGGATATTCATGTTCATGACATTTATAAATGATGGGATTTGGAATAATTTTTTCTTTTACACTTTTTTTTTTAACTTCTCTGCATTGTTTGGATTTTGTATAGTGAGTGCATTTTTTTTACCATCAGAAAAAATAATGTCTGTTTTACTTGGAGGAAAAAAATAAAGTCTGGGGTGGGATGCTTTTGTCAACCTCAACTTTAACACATAATTCTGCTTTCATTGTGTATTATCTTGAATAAAGTGTACCTTGAATACATTGTTGTTTTGCAATTTTCTTCATTTTTAAAACCGGGACTTATTAAATTATTTAATTTAAGGTTTTAAGTTGAAGCTGGCCATTCGATACATTTTGTTATACATGTATTTTATAAAAGTAGTAGATTTCTGAATATTTTGTAATTTTTAAGTGTTTTCTGTTTTTTTTAACTAGATTGGTTTTGACTTCTGTTAGTATACTGATGATATATTAAAATATGATGTATTAAAGTTATAATCAGAGTTTCCTTTTGCGAAAAGGAAAGTGAAAAATGTTTTTTTTCTTACACCCATTCTGTGCTACATTTATTTTCTATTTCTATTAAATACTTATTTTATATTCTACCAGTGAATACTTTCAGCTGGCAGGCAAATACATTAGGTAAGAAGAGATAAAATTCATGGTATTCCATATGTATGGCTATAAGGTTTTAAAATAAAATCCTAACTCAGGGTACAAAACTAGCTTATTATTGTTCTGGGAATGAAACTAGTGGGTATCACTTGTAGGTGGCATTTAAAAAAACCTTGATATTTATAGGTGCATATTTTTCTAAAATGTCATCTTATTTTTTATTTTTATTCCAGGATATGAAAATATACAAGCTAATAAAAAAAAAGTGTAAATCTTAAAGATGTGAAACTTTGTAATGCCAGTTTTCATTTTCCACCATATCAGTGTCAGGGTATATATTGTGTCTAATGTTTCTCTATACAATTGAGATTCCGCAGATGTTTGTAATTGTTGTAGTTGGTTAAAGCTGCTGGAATGCGATATACCAGAACTGAAATGGCTTTTAAAAAGGGGAATTTATTAAGTTGCAGGTTTACAGTTTGAGACCATGAAAGTGTCCAAATTAAGACACCACCAAGAGGTTATCTTCACTCAAGGGACTGATGCTGTCTGGAAACCTCTGTCAGCTGGGAAGGCTCGTGGTTGGTGTCTGCTGGGGTCCTTGGCTTCTGGACTCCCCTGTCAGCTGGGAAGGGCCATGGCAATGTCTGCTATGTCTTTCTCTCCCAGCTTCTTCAGAGGTTTCCCTGGATGTTTTCTTTAATCTCCAAAGGTCTCTGGCTTTATGACCTCTGCTTTTCCCAATGCTTCCCTCTTAAAGGGCTCCAGTAAGGAATCCCATCTTGAATGGGTGGAGACACACCTCCAAGGAAACCACCTAATCAGAAGGTCCCACCCAGCAGTATTGAATGAGGGTTAAAGAACCTGGCTTTCCTAGGGCACAGTAGTTAATAAAGTATAAATGTAATCAGCTCTTTAAGATCATTCTTGTGGGTAATTTCTGCTAATCTGTTTGAACATTGATAGCTGGAATGGGTATTGTGTGTTTGTTTACTATTTGATGGTGGTTTTTGAAGACTGATTTAAACAAATCCTGGGCATTTGGGAAGTAGAATATCAAATAAAATAAATTTTGTTATGTACACTTAAAAATTTCCAATTGAAAACGTGATTTTTTTTCTGTGACAAGAAATGAGGGACAAAAAATAATGGATCTTAAAAGATAGTCTTTGCAGTCTTTGCTATAAGACTGGGTGTGATAACATTAATAATGAGAAGAGAAAGTTCTGTGGAGAAGAAAGCTTATACCAGTGGTTCTCAGCCCTGACTGCACATTAACAATTTCAGGGAGCTTAAAAATAGTCAGATATTGGGACCCTACCTCATGCAAACTTATATTGGGGTAAGGCCAGGGATTGATATGTTTTAGAATTTTCTACAGGTGTTCCAGTGTGCAGCAAGGTTGAAAATGGCTGTTTTTTCCCTTCCCTTTATACATATCTCTTAGCTCTTTTTAAAACAAATACTTTCCTGTCATTTTCAGCTCTCTTTTTAATTCAGTGTGGGGAGAGTAAGTGAAGATGAAACAGAAAAAATGCAAAGAAAATAACAGCAAGTGGTCCAAGTTAAAAAAGTGACTTTTCTTTATAATTTCGTACCCAGCATATTTAGTGAGACTACTGTATTCAGTTGCACATTAACAATTTTGGTAAGGATAGCACCAAAGAGGATTTTAAAGCTTGAGAAATTTGCTAAAGGGAAATTTGTCAAGAATAAGTTAAGGCATTCATTCAGATGCCATGGAAATCTGGAGACTCTAGTGCTAAAAACAGTAATATCCTGAAAGCTACTATAAACTCTTAAGACAGCACAAATTGTTGCTAATTAAAAGTTTTATTAGTTTTAGGTCATATTTATTATATTTATAATATCATTGAGTTGTCATGTCATGGAACACTGGTATGAAAAGGGCCTTAGTGGTTATTTAATTATGACCTCAGGTCTGCTTTACTTTTTTTTTTTTTTTAATACCATTGGTGATGAGTAACTATCCCTGTTTTTCTCCTCAGTATAGATATTTTACATCGTACAGCATATTTTATAGTAGTTTATAGTATATATTGTATATAGTCAATAAATATATCCACATAAATGCACTGTTTTAAATGAAAATAGGGGTCCTTTTATGACAAATTGGGGTCCTTTTTGTGACTCATTTGATGTTGCTGCTTGGGTCAGGAGCGCGCTTACCAGGGATGAGATTGCTCCTGTGACAGAATGAGGGGCAAACCATTTTATGATGAGCTGTGTATTTTCAGTTCAATTCAATGAACACTTTTTTTTGCAAGATAGCAAAATAGGATTTGGCATTTCTTCTATAAATTGCAAGGGTTGGGTTTCAGAAAATGGCCCTGATGTGACAATTTACGATAGAGAAGTTTAAGACTGGATAGGATGTATAGCGAAATGTTAATGTTTGAATCTATGAAAGTATTTAGAATTACTTTGGGTTCACCAAAATACAGTAAAATCTGTATATGAGGGTGGTGTGATGTGGCTCAGTGACAGAATTCTCACCTGCCATGCCGGAGACCTGGGTTTGATTCCCAGTGCCTGCCCATGCCAAAAAAAAAAAAAATTTGCATATGATATGTCCCAGTGACACTTTGCATATATATAATTAGTGATCGTATTTTGCAGGACTATTGTTTTGCAGGACTGCAGTTCCTTACCAATAGTTCTAAAATCCAAAAATGAAAACCAAAGCTTTTTTTGCATGTGTTTGGCACAAATTTATTTCTTCACAAAACGTTTTCTAAACTGTTGTGAGTCTTTATTTCAAATTGTAATTGTAGGTTGCGCTGCAAAAATATCAAGTATTTGATTATAGTCTGCCATCGCAGACTTCTTTGGAAGTGTCACAAAATATATATTGTGTGTATATATATATATACACCACTTGTCTGAAATCTCCCCAAATTCTGAATTCCCAAACATGTTTGGCCACAAGAACTTTGGAAAGGGCCTGTATTAATTTGCATCATCCCTTGTTTCTTGATAGAAAGTACTCAGCATTCGTTCCTTAGAGATGGAGTTTGGGTAAGATACCGATAAATGGTTTTTGTTTGTTTGTTTTTTTGCTTTTTTTTACATACCAAGAGGTACTTTATTGTAATCTATGTTCGTTCATCAGTTGCTCAAAGCTTTTCTGGTTTTTTATGCTGAGTTCTTAACCCTGGTTGAGTGGATCCCATTCTGGTCTCAGAATCACTGTAAGGAAGCTTAAGATGAAAAAAGTTTAGGGTAACTGACAAACTGAGTATTCAGCATACATGCTCCTTAGTAGTCCAGGTGATAATAGTTTTACCTAAGTACATGATAACTTCATGCCAAAGTACCTCCAGGCAGCCCCCTTTTATGTTTTTTGGCTTCCATTTCATAACAGAAGAAGTAGAAGTGTGTTGTAAGGGCTCTGTTTTATTTCCTTAAACTCCCTTAATTTTTTTTTTTTTTTTTAAGACTTCATTGCAAAGTATTTCTACTTTGGCATCTTTTTGCCTCCAGTTTCTGTTCTTTTGTGCTTTTCTTCCTTTTCTCACTTTTCCCTCCCCCCTTTTAAAACAATAATATTCCTCAAGAAAAGAAACTCATGTTCATGGTATTCTCTATCAGAAAAACTTACTACTTGCTGGAAAGGTGAAGAAATAAACCTATACCTTCTAATATTTTCCTAAAGTGGATCTTGCACAGGGAAGTAATTATTGTACTGCTTGTACAGAAATAGTGTGTTAAGTGTATAGAGCTACTTTTTTAAATCCTTGGACATTGAAGGGTAATGGATAGTGCATACATTTTAAGCTGTTTTTTGAGTTCATCAGGATATCAGGCATTTAAGGTATAGATCATAATGAGAGCATATGAACTTCATGAATAACCCTGTTTTGCACCTCCAGGTAGGATTTAAAACTTACATGGTTAGATTATGTGTACTTGCTATGTGCTACCAAAGCACTATAATTTCAACGTAGTCCCTATTGTATTTTATATTATTGTTTGCTTAAGATATGTGATGATAAAGACTGTGATTGTCTTGTTTGCCATTTGCATTTCCTGTGCTGAGCCTTTAAATGTTACTTATTTATTGAATGAGGGGATTAATTATTTCATCTTTTTTCATTAGGGAGAACTTTAACATAGAAGACCCTTGGATAAATGCCTCTTGAGATGTTATGCTCACCCCAAACCAGAATAGTTTGCATCATCACTGTTGTCAGAGACAGATTTTACACAAATGGATTTGCCTCGATTTAAATACAATAATAAACACAAGCATCTATACTCAATTACTCAGGCTTAAAAGTGGAAAAATACTTTATAGAAAAACTTTTAAGTGGCAGAAGTTGAAATTAAAAACATTTATGGGTTAAACAGGGAATTTAGTTAAAGGAAATATTCCTATTTTATTTATTTGTTTATTTTTGAGCATTTAAGCTAATTACAGCTTTATTGAAGATTTTTTTTAATATTATATAAGCCGCTTTTCTCTTTGTCTTTTTAATTTATATGCAGTAAAATGTATTCCTCTGATAGTCAAGGTATAAAACAGATCCATCACTCCAAAAAGTTCTCTCATGCTTACCAGCCCCTAGAAACAAAATGTTTTCTGTTCCTATAATTTTACATTTTCCACAGTATCATATAGACTGAATCATGTGGTACGTAGTCTTTTGAGTCTGCCTTCTTTCACCTGAGATTCATCCATGAGATGGTGTGCATCATTAGTGTCTTTTTACTGCTGAGTAGTATTCCATTGTGTGAATGTACCTTGGCATGTAGCTTACAGTTTTTGATAATTATGAATAAAATTGCTAAGAAACATTTGTGTACAGTTTTTTGGTGAACACAAGTTTCTAATTCTCTTGGGTAATTTCCTAGGGTTGGGAATGTTGGGTCATATGGCAAGTATATATTTAACTATATGAGAAACTGCCAAACTGTTTTCCAAAGCAGCTGTACCATTTTGCATTCCTACCAGCAGTGTATAAGAGTCCCAGTATTAAGCATTTTTTAAAATTTAAATTGGCTATATTGGATTCCATTGGTTGTTAGTTTTGTTGCATATCAGCAATATCATGACAGTAATTTAATTCAAAATATGGTATTTTTGTTGCTGTATTATCAGCTAGAGATAGTGATTTAGGGGAACCTCCCTGTTCAGTGGATGTAATCTTCCATGCGCTCTGGAAATTACCCTCTCTTGCTCAGGTAATGTGGCCCTGAGGCTCTGTAAAAAAGAGCTAGACTTTTAACCCTGTTGCTTATATTGAGGATTAAGATCGTTTTGGATCAATTCTGTCTCTAAGGTAATATCATTTACTTCAGTGAAGGGTTCTCTTGGAGGCCAAAAGAAAATTCTGTCTCTGGAAAAGTTGTACTTTCAGCTTATTTCTGTCACCTGTTTCTGTTTCATTCTAGAATTTGTAGTGACTAACTTGGTTGTTTATGGTTTACTGTCATTTGCACTACTAGGTCCCTTCTATAATAAGAGTTGATAATATTAGCTTTATAATCAAAGTCCCCTTACTTCAGAACCCTCCAATAAACCTTTTACGTTGTGGCCCTTGCCTACCTTAGACTGTTATTTATAGTTATATATTTTTTTATAAATTAGGAAATCACATTAGTTAAGAAGTAATATAATTTTGTTGTGAGAATCACAGGTTAAGCAACCACTGACTCTTCTGAATGTGTTTTCTCATTTATATGGCATTACTAAGGAAATGAGCTGTTAAATTAGTAGAAAATTGAACCATACCATTATATCAAAATATTTTTTTTTGAGTTTTAATTTTTTTTAAATGGCAAACTTTACAGGGTAGTACCATTCAAATCTTTTCTCACTGATGCAGAATTCTCATTCTGGACACTGATATAAAGTGTGCTGTTGTGCAGTGATGTCTGAATTTATTGAGGTATATAAGGTAGTTTATCTTCCTTGTTCTCATATTTTTTTCTAGTCACCTCAGGTTTTCCTCTTTAATTTGATTTTTATTGTAAACTTAGAGTTATTTAAAAATAAGAGTAATATTCTAGGTAGATGTTGTAGGGGCTCTTGAGGTATCACTTCTTGTAGTATCTCAGAGATATAAATGGCCTGCTTGAACCTCTTTCTCTTGGGAATATAGCAATGAACTTGGAAATCTAGCACCTAGAACTGTGTCTGGTATATGGTATATGCTAATAAATACAGAACATGAGTTTCCTTGATAGCTTGCAGTTTAGATTTATTATTGCTGTGATGGGGATTTGTAGTCAAATTGTGATTATAGATAATGAGATGACCTGTTCATAGTTGTTGGGACAATGAGTATTTCAATAATATGTATTTAGCATGACCTGTGCTTGATTTTTCTTTTTATAAACTTTTTAAAATTGTGAAATATAACGTATATACAAAAAAGCAATACATTTCCAAGTAGTTATAGAACAGATTTAAAGTTTGGTATGGGTTACAGTTCTACGATTTTTCACTTTTTCTTCTAGCTGCTCCAAGATACTGGAGACCAACAGAAATATCAATATAATGATTAAGCAGTCATACTCATTTGTTAAATCCTACCGTCTCTGTTATACTACTCCTTCTCTTTAAATAACATATATACATAAAAGCAATAAAATTTAAAGTACATCACAACAACTAATTGTAGAACAGATTTCAGAGTTTGGTATGGGTTACATTTCCACAATTTTAACTTTTTGTTTCTAGCTGCTCTGAGGTACTGAAGACTAAAAGAAATATCAGTATAATGATTCAGCACTCATACTCATTTGTTAAACCCGACCTTCTCTCTATAACTCCACCATCACCTTTGTGTGCCTGTTATTCTTAAGGGACAAGTGCTAAGGATGATCTGTGTTATTCTGGGTGTACGTATGATATGTGCTTAGAGCATTTTAAAATTAAACGTTCTCTCTGCCTTCAACTATTGAGACCCACTGACTGTGATGAGAGGGTTATTACCTGTGGGAGTGTAAATTCACTTGTGAAATTGAGAAGAGGGGCACAAAAGACAATTTGAGGACCTATGAAATGGTTTTATCCTAGTTATACTTGGGGAACAGTAAGACCTCGAGAAGTAGTCAGTAATATTTATGTATATTAAAGGAAATTTAGATTTTAATAATGTTTGTCTTTTAAAATTTGACTTAATTATTAACTGATTAGTATGTAGTATGGTTTGATATTTCCAGGTGTATTAGTTTGCAAGCTGCTGAAATGTATACCAGAACTGGAATGGCTTTTAAAAAGGGGGATTTAATAAGTTACAAGTTTACACTTCTTAGAAAGTGGAAGTGTCCAAATTAAGGCATGAAAAAAGTTACCTTCACTCAAGAAAGGCTGCTAGTCAGGAACACCTCTGTCAGCTGAGTAGTCACGTGGCTGGCATCTGCTGGTCCCTTACTCCTGGGCTCCATTGATTTCAGCCTCTGTCCCTGTGGGGGTTCCTCACTTTACTTCTCTGGGGCTGTCTTTTATCTCTTGGCTTCCCTTGGCTCTGTCCAGGTTCTGGCTTGCTTAACACCTCATGGTGATGTCTGCTGAAATCCAAGTATCTCCAAACATCTGAGTCTCTGTTCTCCAACTTTTGGCAGCTGTGTCAGCTCTGCTCTGAAGTTTCTGTCTGCTCTGCCCTTTCTGATTCTCTCCAAAAACTCTTTTAAAGAATTCCAGTAAACTAATCAGGACCCACCTGGAATGGGTGGAGTCACATCTCCAGGGAGATGATCTAATCAAAACTTTCCTGCCTACAGTGTTGAATCAGGATTAAAGGAAATGGCTGCTCCCAGAAGATAGGATCAAGATTAAAACATGGCTTTTTTGTGGGGGGGTACATAACAATCCAACTGGGCTTAACCTGGAGTTCATAGTAGATTCAATCCAGCACACCACACCATTTATACAGTGACTTTTTTTTTTCGTTCTCTCTATACAACTATGTACTTTTTAAAAATAATATTTTTATTGTGATATCTTCTTGCACCTTACTGTCCATCCAAAGTACATAGTCAAGTGTTCACAATATCATCTCATAATTGTGTATTCATCACCCTGATCATTTTTAGAACATGTACATCACTCTGGAAAAATAAGTAAAAGGAAAAAACTCATACATCCCATACCCTTCCCTTTCATTGACCACTAGTACTGCAATCTACCCAATTTTTTTTCACCCCTTATCCCCGTGCCCCTATTATTTATTTATTTTTTGTCCTTATTTTTTTTCCTTGTCTGTCTATACCCTGGATAAAGGGAGCATCAGTCACAAGGTTTTCAAAATCACAGGATCACATTGTAAAAGCTATATAGCTATACAATCGTCTGCAAGAATCGAGGCTACTGAAATACAGCACAATAGTTTCAGGTACTCCTGCTAGCCACTCCATACACTATATACTAAAAAGGGATGGCAGTATAATACATAAGAATAACCTCTAGGGTAACTCTTGACTCTGTTTTAAATCTCTCAGCCACTGAAACTTTTTTTTTTGGTCTCATTTCTCTGTTTTCCCTTTTGGTTAAGAAGGCTTTCTCAATCCCTTGATGCTGGGTCCCAGCTCATTCCCAAGAGTCGTGTTCCATGTTACCAGGGACATTTATACTCCTGGGAGACATGTCCCATGTAAGATGGAGGGCAGTGAGTTTACCTGCCCAGTTGGCTTAGAGAGAGGCCATATCTGAGCAACAAGAGGTTCTCTGGGGGTGACTCTTAGGCACAATTATAAATAGACTTGGCTTTTCCTTTGCAGGAATAAGTTTCAAAAGGGTGAACCCCAAGATTGAGGGCTCAGCCTATTAAATAGGTTGTCCTCAATGATTGTGAGAATGTCAGGAATTCCCCAGGTGAGGAAATTTACTATTTCCATATTTTTCCCCCATTCCCTTCATGCTGCTTTGCAAATGCTTTTTTAATTCTTTGCCCAAATTATTCTGGGATGTATCGGGATATCAGACTAATCTGTACAGACCCACAAGATCTTACTCCCTATTCAAGATTCCATGTAATTATGGTGTTCGAATAAATTGCCCATGTAAGTTAAATTAGATATTGTTCTACCAAAAATATAAATTTTGCATTAAATAAACATTTCTTCCTTTGGTTTCTCATGGAAGTTGAAGTTTTAAAATGTAGACCATATCATCCTTTACCCTGTTTTTTTTTTTTAAATAGTTTTATTGACAAACCTTCACACACATGCAGTCCATACATGGTGTACAATCAGTGGCTCACAGTATCATCACGTAGTTTTGTACTCATCACCATGGTATTTTTTTGAGCATTTGTGTCACTCTAGGAAAAAAAATAAAAAGAAAGGAAAAAACTCGTACATATCATACCCCTTTACCCCTCCCTCTCATTGACCACTAGTATTTTCATCTACTCAATTTATTTTAATGCTTGTCTCTATTATTTATCTATTTTTTATCCATATTATTTTACTTCTCTGTCCATACCCTGGATAAAAAAAGCATCAGACACAAAGTTTTCAAAATCACAGTCACATTGTAAAAGTTAAACCTTTATACAATTGTCTTCAAGAGTCAAGACTTCTGGAACACAGGTCAACAAGTTCAGGTACCTCCCTCCAGCCACTCCAATAAACCATAAACTAAAAAGGAATATCTACATAATGCATAAGAATAACCTCCAGGGTAACCTCTCGAATGTTTGAAATCTCTCAGCCTCTGAAACTATTTTGTCTCATTTCTCTCATACCCTTTTTGGTCAAGAAGGCTTTCTCAATCCCTTGATGCTGGGACCTGGCTCATCTTGGGATTTCTGTGCCATGTTGCCAGGGAAATCTACCCCCCTGGGAGTCATGTCCCACATAGGAGGGAGGGAAGTGTGTTCACCTGCTGAGTTGGCTTAGAGAGGTCACATCTGAGCAACAAAAGAGGTTCTCTAGGGGTGACTCTTAAGCCTAATTTTAAATAGGCTTAGCCTGTCTTTTGCAGAAATAAGTTTCATAGGGGTGAGCCCCAAGATCAAGTGTTCGGCCTATTGATTTAGTTGTCTCCACTGCATGTGAGAAGATCAGAAATTCTCCAAATGGGGAAGTTGAATCTTTCCCCCTTTCTCCCCAGTCCCCCAAGGGGACTTTGCAAATACTTATTTATTCACTGCACAGATTACTCTGGGCTGTATTGGGGCATCACATTAACCTGGACAAACCAACAAAATCTCATCCTAATCAATAGTCCGTAAACTTATGGTGTTCAGCTAACTGACCATACAAGTTAAAGTAGGAAATGCACTACCCCAAATATAAATTTTGCACCCAACATCTCTTGCCTTTAGTCTCACCCAGCAGTTGAAGTTTTAAAATATGGATGATATCGTCCTTTACCCTGAATTCTGATGTACCTTAGTTCTATCCAGATCAGCTTCATTCATATCTCTACCCAAGGTCTGGTCACTTTTTCAACTTTTTAAACAGTTCCTATATGGGATACTGCTGGCTTTCATAGCTTCAGGGCTTTAACTCTCGAGTCTCAGGTGTCACATAGATACCCAAAGTTTCTGGGAACAACCGGGTTATAAACAAACAGCTCGTTTCAGAATTTAGAAATAATAGTTACACCTCCTTCAAATATGTGACTCTGTAAGAGCTTACAACCTAGGACTCTACAATAGATCCCAACCTGATAACCCATGTTCTCAACTTCAGTTCGCCAAGTTTTTATATTATAATTAGACCATATGATTGAGGCATAATATTTGTCTTTTTGTTCCTGACATTTCTTTCAACATATTGTCCTTAAGTTTCATTCCTTTAGTTGCATGCATCACAACTTCATCCCTTTTTACTACCACTCAGTAAATCCATTGTATGTGTACACCACAGTTCCCCCTTCCATTCCTCTGTTGTTGTACCCGTAGGCCACCTCCATCCATTGTGGATTGTGAAAACTGCTGCCATTAACACCAGTGTGCAAATGTCCATTTGTGTCACCATATTCAGTTCTTCCAGGTATATACTGAAGAATGGGGTATCAGCATCTTAAAGCAAACCCAACTGAGCCTCCAGTGGAACTACCACATGCCCTCCAAGGGACTGCACCTCTTAGTTTCCCTACTGACAGTGAATAGGTATATCTTTTCCTCCGCATTTTTTCCAGCACTTGTTTCTTTTTGTTCATTTTTAAAAGTTTTATTCACACATCATACACTCCGAAGTAAGTGTATAGACATGCCTTTGCCACTATAATCTATGTGAAGACGTTTCCTTTTCTTCCAGAAAGAATCCATACCTGTTCCCCATGCCCCTGCCTGTTGACTTTTAGTTTTGTCATCATGCCTTTGTTGCATTTAGTAGAAGCATATTACAGTTACTGTTGACTATAGGCCCTAGATTGCATTGATTGTACTTTTTCCCTTATACCAACCACAATAATTTTTTAAACATTTGCATCACTCCAGAAAAAGAAAAAGAAAAAAGGAAAAACTCATACATACCATTCCCCTTACCCCTCCCTCTCATTAACCACTAGTATTTGCAGCTATTCAGTTTATTTTACTCTTTAACCCCCCTATTATTTATTTATTTTGTACCCATATTATTTTACTCCTCTGTCCATACCCTGGATAATAGGAGCATCAGACACAAGGTTTTCACAATCACACAGTCACATTGTAAAAGTTAATTCTTTATACAAATGTCTTCAAGAATCAAGGCTTCCAGAACACAGCTCAACAGTTTCAGGTACTTCTATCCAGCCACTGCAATACACCATAATAAGGGATATATCTATGTCATCCTTTACCCTGTCCTGTATTCTGATTTACCTTAGTTCTATCCAAATCAGCTTCATTCCTATCACTAGTTGAAATCTGATCACTTTTTCACCTATTTAAACAGTTTCTATATGGGTTAATGCTGACTTTCATAGCTTTAGTGCTCTAACTCTGAGTGTCAGATGTCACACAAATAACCATAGTTCCAGGGAACAACTAGATTATGCACAAATAGTTCAGCATCTCAGAATTTAGAAATACCTGTTATAATTCTAGAATAGATGTGACTGCTATAAGACCTTACAATCTAATAATCTTTACAAAAGGACTTAATCTGATAACCTGTACTTGTGATTTCAATTCTCCGAGTTTGTATATTATAGTTAGTTCACATGAGAAAGGCATGATGATATTTGTCTTTTTGTTTCTGACATTTCATTCAACATCTGTCTCAGGTTTCATTCACCTAGTTGCATGCCTCACAACTTCATTACTTCTTGCAGCTGCTCATTAGTGCATTGTAAGTACACACCACAGTTCCCCCTTCCATTGTACCCTTAGGCCACCTTTGTCCATAGCAAATCTTGAACACTGCTGCCATAAAAATCAGTGTGCAAATGTCCATTTGTGTCCCCATTCTCAGTTCCTCTAAGTATATACCTAGCTGGGGGGTTGCAGGAGCATATAGTATCCCCACCCCTACCCTATTGTGGAATCACTGAACTGAAAAGGGACTGTACCTTTCAGTTTATGCACATTTTCTCCAGCATTTGTATCTCTTCATTTTTTTTAATTACTTTTTTTTTTGCATGGGCAGGCACTGGAAATCGAACCTGGGTCTCCAGCATGGCAGGCAAGAACTCTGCCTGCTGAAGCCACCGTGGCCTGCCCTAAAATTACTTATTTTTGATACATATTATATATTTACATACCATGTTATTACCCAAAGTGTACAATCAATCAGTGGTTCACAGTATTACCACATAGCTGTGCCATCACAATTGGCTTTTTTCTTTCTGAAAAATAACATATATACAAAAAACAAATTTCAAAGCACATCGCAACAATTAGTTGCAGAACAGACTTCAGAGTTTGGTATGGGTTACAATTCCACGATTTTATGTTTTTACTTCTAGCTGCTCTAAGATACTGGAGACTAAAAGAAATATCAATATAATGATTTAGCAATCATACTCGTTAAATGCTACCTTCTCTGTATAACTCCACCATCACCTTTGATCGTTCTCCCACTCTTTAGGGGTATTTGGGCTATGCCCATTCTAACTTTTACAAGGTCAAAATAAACCTTTCTTCCTTTGGTCTCAAAGAGTAGATGAGGTCCTAAAATACAGACAATGTCTTCCTTACCCCTGTATTCTGAATTATCTTAATCCTGACTTGATCGGCTTCGTTCTTATCTCTAAATACCAGGTTATACATATACAAAACAGCTTCTCAAAATTCAGTAATAGCAATTAACGCTCTGGACTAAATGTGACTGCTCTGAGTTTACAATTTGGGCCCGTTTTCTTATAAGTATTTTCTAAATGAGATCACACAATATTTGCTCTTTTGTTTCTGGCTTATTTTGCCTCACCAGATGTCCCACAGGTTCATTCCCAAGTTACATGCCTCACAACTTTGTTCCTCTATAGCAGCACAATATTCAATCATATGTATACACTATTATTCACCAATCTACTTCTCAGTGCTTCCTTCAGCCACCCCATTCATTGGGCATCATGTATAATGTCGAAAGTCAACAGTCCATTAACATTCTCAATTTTAGATAATTTTGTTCCCTGTGTATTCTTTGATGTTGATTGGAGTTTGGCAAAATGTAGCGATTAGTAACATCTTGCTGAAGCTTGCATAACAGTATTCTCCAGAATCAACTCTTTACTCTGTTAGAACTCTTTTAGCCACTGATCCCTTATTTGGTTATATTTCTTACCCCATTTTGGTCAGGGAGCATTGTTGATCCCACAGTTCCAGGGCCAGGCATATCCCTGGGAAGCATGTCCCATGTTGCCAGAGGGGCTCAGACCTCTGGACATAGGGTTTTAAAAACCAACCGACTTGGGTGGGCAGCGGTGGCTCAGTGGCAAAGTTCTTGCCTGCTGAGCCGGAGACCCAGGTTCGATTCCCAGTGTCTGCCCATGCAAAAATAAAAACAGAAAAAATACACAAAAAACCAGCTGACCCGCATAATACACCAGTTACTACTAGGCTAGAGTGATAATTCACTCTTACTTGAAAAATGAGGAATAACTCTGACTTATTTGTATTGTATATTTATAGCATACATACCACGAAAGCAGGCCTACCCAGCATTCCACCTTCTGACAGTTCCAATATCTATAGTAAGTAATGCTTTGTTCATTTTTAAACGGTTTTCTTCATAAATCATAGAATCCAAACTTAGTAAAACAATCAGTCGTTCCTGATATAATCACATAGCCATCCCTTCACTACCACAGTCTATATGAGGACATTTCCTTTTCTTTCACAAAAGAATCCCAAATCCCTCCCCCATATCTCCCACTTTTTGACACTTAGTTTTGGCATATTGCCTTAATTATATTCAGTGGACTATATTACAGTGTTACTGTTGACTATAGACACTAGTTTGCTTTGGCTGTATTTTTTCCCATAACCATCCTGTTTTCAACACCTCGCAATGTTGACATCCATTTTTTCTCTGTCATGCAAAAACATCCTTATATGTGTACGTTGAATTACCATCACTGCCTACTCTAGGCATTGCTAAATTAAACTGTCTCAGTCTTTTCTTTTGGTGTCATACCTGGTCCAAGCCCATCTTCCTCAACCATAGTCAGACTCAGCTTCATTCAGTGTAGTTATATTATTGTGCTACCATCAGATAGTAATATGCTATCCATTTCTGGATCTTTGCAATCAGTCCAGTAGCGTGTTCTGTACTCCTTCAGTACCCAGTGTCCAATCTCTACCCTCTTTTTTATCTCTTGACAACCTGTGTTAACTTTAACTCTCAAAGTTCACACATTAAAGTTAATATTAGTGAGCCTATACAATATTTGTCAGTTTGTTTCTATTTTCATTCAGCATAATGTTTTCAAGTTTCATCCACGTTATTACATGCTTCATGACTTTATTCTGTCTTACAGCTGGGTAGTATTCCATTATGTGTATATACCATATCTTGTTTAGCCACTTGTCCATTGATGGACATTTGGGCTGTTTCCATCTCTTGGCAATCATGAATGATGCCTTTATAAACATTGGTGAGCAAATGTCCATTTGTGTTCTTGCCTTCAGTTCCTCTGAATATATACCAAGTAATAGAATTGCTGGGTCAAACTGCCAAACTGCCTTCCAGATCACTTGTATCATTCTGCATGCATTCCCACCAACAGTGAATAAGTATGCCTCTTTTTCCACATTCTTTCCAGCCATTGGCATTTACTTTTTTTTTTATAATGGCCATCCTAGTAGGTGTAAGATGATATCTCATTGTGGTTTGATTTATAATTCCCTTATAGCCAGTGAAATTGAGCATCTTTTTATATGCCTTTTAACTTCTGAAGAGTGTCTGTTCATGTCTTTTACCCATTTTTTTTAATTGCGTTTGTCTTTTTTGTTAAGTTGTAGAATCTCTGTATATTCTAGCTATTAAATCCTTATCTGATATGTGGTTTCCAAATATTGTCTCCCATTGTGTAAGCTGCCTTTTTACTTTCCTGAAAAAGTCCTTTGATGCAAAAATTGTTTAATTTTGAGGAAACCCCATTTATCTGTTTCTTTTTTCTTTGCTTGCACTTTGGGTTAAGGTCTAGGCAGCTACCTCCTTTCACGTGATTTATAAGAAATTTCTGTACATTTTCTTCTAAAAATTTTATGGTCTTAGTTCTAATGTTTAGGTCTTTGGTCCATTTTGGGTTAATTTCTGTAGAGGGTGTGAGATATGGGTCCTCTTTCTGTCTTTTGCATATGGATATTCAGTTTTCCTAACACCATTTATTGAAGAGGCTGTTCTGTCCCAGTGGGTTGGTTTGACCACCTTATCAAAGATCATTTGTCCATAGATGAGAGTCAGTTTTTGATTATTCAATTTTGTTCCATATGTCCTCTCATATTTTTCCTTCTAGCTGCTCCAGAATATAGGAGGCTAGAGGCTTAAATATTTTTTTATCACAATCAACTTTTTTCTTTCTTTTTTTTTTTGTGAAAAATAACATCTATACAAAAAAGCTATACATTTCGAAGCACAGCACCACAATTAGTTGTAGAACATATTTCAGACTTTGACAAGGGTTATAATTTCACAATTTTAGGTTTTTACTTCTAGCTGCTCTAAAATACTGGAGACTAAAAGAGATCAATTTAATGATTCAGTATTCGTATTCATTTGTCAAATCCAATCTATGTTTAACTCTACCATCACCTTTGATCTTTCCATCCCTCTACAGTTTTTGCCTTTTCTCTCCCCTATTATTTATTTTTTAATCCTTATTTATTTATTTATTCTTACTCATCTGTTCATACCCTAAATAAAAGGAGCATCAGACTCAAGGTTCTCGCAATCACACAATCACATTGTAAAAAGCATATAGTTATACAGTCTTCTTCAAGAATCAAGGCTACTAGAACACAGTTGAATAATTTCAACGATTCAGGTACTCCCCTCCAGTCACTGCAGTACACCATAAACTAAAAAGGAGATATCTATATAATGAGTAAGAATAACCTCCAGGATAACCTCTTGACCCTGTTTGAAATCTCTCAGCCACTGAGGCTTTATTTTGTCTCATTTCTCTCTTCTCCCTTTGGGTCAAGAAGGCTTTCTCATTCCCATGATGTTGGATCGCAGCTCATCCCCGGGAGCCCTGTACCACATTGCCAGGGAGATTTACACCCTTGGGAGTCATGTCTCATGTAGGGGGAGGAAGGCAGTGATTCATCTGCCAAGTTGGCTTAGAGAGAGAGGACACATCTGAGCAACAAAAGAAGCTCTCCGGGGATGACTCTTAGGCATAATTATCAGTAGGCTTAGCCTCTCCTTTACAGGAATTAGCTTCATAGGGGCGAGTCCCAAGATTGAGTTCTCAGCCTATTGAATTAGTTGTCTCCACTGTGAGGATATCAAGAATTCCCCAGATGGGGAAGTTCAATATCTTCCTTTCTCCACAGTCCCCAGGGGGACATTGCAAATACTTTTTTATTCTCTGCCCAAAATACTTGGGATATATCAGGGCATCACACTAATCTATACAAACCTCAACAAGATCTCGCACCCTATTCAATATTTCATGTAATTATGGGATACAAGCATTTTTTTTTAAAATAAATTATTTTCAAACCCTTGTGTCAAGGACTGACTTTCAATAGATTGCAGTGAGGGAGCCGTACTACTACATATGGAACCCCAACTCAGAAGTAGGTCATTTAGGAATAGGATATGAGTACTTCAAATTATTTCAATTGTAAACACTTCAAGTGGTTGCTTCCATATTTCTAAATAGTGCACATACATATTTTTTATATTTTGCCAAGCTTTTACATTATCTTTTTTAAAAATGCACTTTATTTTTTAGAGTAGTTGTAGGTTTACAGAAAAATTACGCAGAAAATATAGAGTTCCAAATACTGCTCCACCCCCCAATTTTCCCTATTAACATTTTGCATTACTGTGGTACATTTGTACAATTGATGAACCAATATTATTAGAGTTATGGTATTAACTAGAGTCCACAGTTTATATTAAGGTTGAGTCTTTGTACTATCTAGTTCCATGGTTTCTTTTTTTGAAAATTTTATTGTGGTAATATATATCACGTAACATTTCCCATTTAACTGCTTTCAACTATCCAGCTATGTAATTACCATCATCACCATCTACTACCAAAAATTTTCCATCATCTTGAAAAGAAACTCTACCCATTAAGCAATAGCTCCCCATTTCCACCATTCCTAGTCCTGTCCTGGTATCCTATAATTTAGTTTTTATCTCTATGAATTTGTTTGAATTACAATATTCTACTGGTTGTATATAAATGAGATCATACAATATTTTTTCTTTTTGCATTTGACTTATTTTAATCAGCATTATGCTTCATTTTATGACTTCGTAATATTCCATTCTATGTATATACCACATTTTGTTTTTCCATTCATCCACTGATGGACAGTTGGATTGTTTCTACCTTTTGGCTATTGTGAATAATACTCCTATGAACAGTTGGTGTACAAATATCTGTTCAAGTCTCTAAATTCTTTTGGGATTGCTGTGTCATGTGGTAGTTCTATGTTTAACTTTTTGAGGAACTACTATGCATTCTTCAGTGGCTGTGCCATTTTATATACCCACCAGCAGTGCACAAGTGTTCCTGTTTAACTGCATCCTTGCCAACACTAATTTTTTTCCATTTTTTTTTTAATGATAGCTAATTCTAGTTGATGTGAAGTTATCTCATTGTGGTTTTTATTTGCATTTTCTAGTGGCTAATGATCTTGAGCTTCTTTTCTTGTGCTTTTTTGGCCATTTATATTTCTTCTTTGAAGAAATGTCTCTACAAGTCCTTTGCTGATTTAATAGTTGGGTTGTTTGTCTTTTTGTTGAATTCTAGTTTTTTGTGTATTCTGAATACAAAGTCCTTATCAGATGTATGGTTTTTAAATAGTTCCTCTCATTCTGTAGATCATCTTTTCACTTGATAGTGTCTTTTGATATGCAAACGTTTTCAATTTTGATGACGTCCAATTTTTATCTTTTTTTTTTCATTGCCAGTGCTTTCAGTATAAAGTCTAAGAAACCATTACCTAACACAGGGCCCTGAAGGTATTGCCCTATGTTTTTTTTCCTAAGGGTTTTATAGCTTTAGTTCTTATATTTGGGTTGTTGATCCATTTTGAGTTGATTTTTCCATATGATGAAGTAGAGTTCTAATTTCATTCTTTTGTAAGTGAATATCCAATATACCCAGCACTACTTGCTGAAGATTCTTCTTTCCTGATTGAGTGGACTTGGTTTCTTGTCAAAATCAGTTCACTATTAATGGTTCTACCATTTATTCAAAGAAGGCTGTTGGAACTTTGATTGGGATTATATTGAATCTGTAAATTGCTTTCGGTAGTATTAATATCTTAACAATGTTTAGTCTTCCAATCCATGAATACAGAATGTCTTTTCATTAATTTAGGTCTTTAATTTTTTTTCAGCAGTGTTTTGTAATTTTCCTTGTATAATTTCCATTTAGATGGAAATACTAGTGGTCAATGAGAGAGAGGGGTAAGTAAGGGTTATGGTATGTATGAGTTTTTTCTTTTTTCTTTTTCTGGAATGATGCAAATGTTCCAAAAAATTATCATGGTGATGAATACACAACTATGTGAAGATATTGTGAGCTACTGATTGTATACCATGTATAGACTGTATGCATGTAAAGATATGTCAATAAAATATTTTAAAAATATAAATAAAAAAAGCAGCAGACACAACTCACAAAAATTTCTATATATACTATATGCATGTACAGGCATTAAATTAAGATCTGGAGCCTATATAACAAACTGGAAGTAATGGTGATCTCTGAGATAGGCAAGTAAAATAATTAGGGACAAGAGCTGTGGGCATTCCAAAGTATATTTTTTCTTCCCCAAAGTATATTTTTTCTTCGTATTGTTTTAGTTTTTATTACATGTAGAAAGTATGCAGTATTATGTCCGGCAAGTTCCAATTGCTTCAGCACTTTCAGACTGTGATCTGTGGTCATTGTACTGAGCCTTACTTCCTTGTGCTGCAGTGGGGAAATTGTCTGCAGACAGAGAGCTTGGGTGAAGGTGAAACTTACCTTGTGTACTTCCCTTTTCTCGGAATCACAGTCTCCACTATTATTTGATGTCTGAAAATAGATGCTGCATATGTTTTGTCTAGTTTTGTAGTTGTTGACAGCAAAAGAGGAAGTTCAGAGTATCAGTTAGTCTTTCAGGGCTGGATGCAGAGGTCTCATTCAATTTTAGATATGATAACAGAAGCTCACAGTTTCATCCGCTAAATGAAACAGTATGGAAAATATAAGAAAACTTTATAAATACATTGGGTGTTAGGACTAATTGCATATTTTCGGAAGTTGCTGACAATGAGAAAATACTATTTATTTCAACCTTTGTTAGCATTTCTTTATACAATCAAACAATTTCCTAAATAGGAATAAGGTCTTGATTATTTATTTTTTACATATGCTTGTTTTATTCATAATTTGTCATGTACTGAGATACCAAAGAATTTCTAGTGATGGTTGAATTTAACAAAAATTTTTAACCTCGTCTTAAAACATCCATTGCACAGTTTTCATAAAGGTCTATTTCATTATTGGTGGATAGTGCATTTAACACTTCAATGCGCTTAAATAATGTATAGGTGATGGCATGACTTCAGCATTGGTAACTAGATCAGCTAACAAGTAACTCTAAATATTTAAAATACAGCTCTTGATTAGATCATCCTTTGATTTGATCATCTTCTTGGGGGGAAAAAGCCTGCTGATCACAGTGTGTTCTAGTTTGCTAGCTGCCGGAATGCAATATACCAGAAATGGAATGGCTTTTAAAAGGGAGAATTTAATGAGTTGCTAGTTTACAGTTCTAAGGCCGAGAAAATGTCCCAATTAAAACAAGTCTATGGAAATGTTCAATCTAAGGCATCCATCCAGGGAACGATTCCTTGGTTCAAGAAGGCTAATGAAGTGCAGGGTTTCTCTCTCAAGTGAGAAGGCATATGGCGAACACAGTCAGAGTTTCTCTCTCAGCTGGAAGGGCACATGGCGAACACGACATCATCTGTTAGCTTTCTCTCCTGGCTGCCTGTTTCATGAAGCTCCCCGGAAGGTGTTTTCCCTCTTCATCTCCAAAGGTCGCTGGCTTATGGGCTCCCTGCTTCTCGTGGCTATGTTCTTCTCTGCTGTCTCTGAATCTCTCATTCTCCAAAATGTTTCCTCTTCTATAGGACTTCAGAAACTAATCAAGACCCACCCAAATGGGTGAAGACATGTCATCACCTAATCCAGTTTAACAACCACTCTTGATTGGTTACATCTCCAGGGGGATGATCTAATTACATACAGTATTGAATAGGGATTATTCTGCCTTTACGGAATGGGATCTTGATTATAACATGGCTTTTCTAGGGGACATACTTCCTTTCAAACCAGCACACAGTGGAAATATATTAAGGCCAAATCTGATATTCGTTCTTAGAGGTTTCTTCACATCAGACCTCAGAGTCTGAACATAGTCCACTCCAGTTAAACTACAGTTGTTGACTTTTGCAGAAATGAGAGCAGTGGGATTCAACTGTTACTTAGCTGCCCAAACAAGTGCATTTGGTACCTGATCCATGCAAGGTTTACTGATATCAGGATCTTCACATACTTTCTAATAAATTGAACCTTCAAATTCTGTCCCATCATTGACATTAGTGTGAAGCCAGCTGGAAGTCTTTAGTCTGGTAGCATACTGCAAAGTTGTTTCTTGTCAGCTTTGATTTGGCTCTGTCAAAGTTCATTTGGTAACTGGTGAGCCAGCCCTGATAACCAGAGATGACTGAGCCATGGATTTCAGGTCCAGCAGAATAAAAATAAATATCGCAACCAAGGTTTAAATACTCCTTGTTGTAAGAAGACATGATTTTACCATGTTTCTTTCCTGTGTTTGTTGAGAAGGTGATATCAAATGTCAGTTTCAAACCTTGAAAAATCTGGTCTTTCATTGCCATTTCTATTCCCAGAGTGTTATCTGTGTTCTGTTTTTCTGTGAAAGTGAGACCATGCTCACACCATTTGTATTTGGTCTTCAAGGTCCTGGTAACTTGACCATCTCTGTATTAGATAAACCAGATGTTGGGAATTCCACACCACTGCATGACTTTGTTTTCACATCCAGTTTCACCAATCCAAACTCAGATTCTTTGCTGAAATTATCTCTAGCAGCGTTGCCAAGGTCAGCATGTGTTGGAGGAATACGCATTGGCTGCTGCAGCTCTACCCATAGGTCGCCATGGTGAGGCCATGGGAAGGGATGATCTGGTTGTCTCTTGATGGGGGCGGTGTCTGCTGTTCCATTTGTAGCTGAACCCTTAGGCTTGCACAAGGTAGAGCTGTCAAAAAGTCCTTGATATTGATCCTATTTTCTTTACTAGTGACTTTCTTTTAAAAGTCAAAACTCCTTTAGTTGCAAGGAACAGGAAACCCTTCAAATTGTTTAAACAGAAGTGGGGAAATTATTGAAGGCAAGGCTGCAGATTTACTGCAGCATTGAGATGTGTTTGGCTGAAATTCCTAGAGGAGAAGAAGAATGAGGCAGACTCCTCCAAAAACCTTGAAAATTTTTTTGAACTTTAATGCTTTCATCTGTATATTAGAAAATTTAATACCTGTTTAAAAATCCGCCTTGTCTGGTTGATGCCCGCCAACATCTTTTAACCTTGTAAAGTTACATTTATTCTTTAAGGTCTAGTTCAAAGGTTACTCACATAGGAATTGTTTTCCTTGCAGGGTAACAGTGATGAAGAATATCAGTTCTGCGCTCCATTACCATACTTCGTTAATGCATAGTAAATATTTGAATAAATGAAGAGCAAATGAGAATGTATTTTTAAAAAGAATTTGAAAATCATTAAGTGTATAAACATGTGGAAGATATCATTAATGTAGTTTTATTAAATTCCAAAATTATCCCTTTTTTGCTTTTAGATTGATAACATTATATTGACTTATTGGAATGTTCTGAGTATTTACTTTTAATTGAGATGATTTTAAATTAGGAGGTCTAGGTTGGTGAATAAAGATTGGTTTATGAAACTGAATAAAATCTTTTCCTTTTTTTTTAAAGAAGTAAATGCCTGATTTATTTTCGTTGTTTTACTTTTGTGATATCTTTAGTATTAAAATATACATATAAAGGGTAATTGTTAGTTTAATAGTTTACTCTGGTTTGATTTCAGTGGGCATCAACAAATAGCAATAATTTATTGCTTAAACTTTTCTATCTTACCTAGTTTTCCAAACATGTTTTTAAATTATCTTGGTTAACTAATTTTCTTTTCTTAATATTCTAGCTCTCCATCAATATCATATCAGCTTACATCATTGGCCAGAAAATTTTGAGGACATGTTTTGCTGAAGAGAAAACTGAGGGGAAAAAAATCATTTTACGAATGGGATGAACACGCAGCAGTTAATTGACTACCTTCCGCAATTTGAATGTTAACATTGCCCACCTGGTACAGTTACCTAGTGATGTACCTGTTCCCACAATACCCTGTTTCAGTGAGCTTGTCTTGATTAAAGAATCCAAAGTGGAGTACCGCAAACTTGATATGGATAATAAAAAGAAAGACAAGGACAAATCAGATGATAGAATGGCACGACCTAGTGGTCGATCAGGGCACAACACTCGAGGAACGGGGTCATCATCTTCTGGAGTTTTAATGGTTGGACCTAACTTTAGAGTTGGAAAAAAAATTGGATGTGGTAATTTTGGAGAATTACGATTAGGTAAGACTATTATTATGTTTATTCCGTTATGTTAGAAACTTTTTTTTTTAATGGAAGATTCTTTTTAATGAAAATGGTGTAGCTATTTAAATTTGTCTACTTGCTTAGTTGTAGTGATTTTAACAAATAAAGATGTTGGAAATTTCTTATGTATTTGTATTTTCATTTGTAAGAAATTCCCTAGTATAGGAATGTCTCCCTACTTGAGATTAACCAACCAGAACCTGAAAAAAATAAGAAAGTAAATTAAAAAGTTCAAACAGACTGAAATATCTTCCAGAAATCTGTTTACTCCATTTAAGCAGTATATGATTTAGGAATAATAATTAGGCAATTTTTTTTCATATTTGAAAGCATTTAGTAACTGATCACTTTAGGACCATGTGTATGACTTTAATCTGATAATATTCTAAAACTATAAAATTGATTAAATTAACCCCCTTTCCCATATGCCTAGAATGGGGCTTAGGAATCTAAATTTTTTTTAATGAAGGGACCTGGACTCAGGTTATTCTTATAACTAGGCAAATTTGGAAGACAATGGAAGTTCAGCCAATATATTTAAGGCAGTTGAAACTTGGAGAGGGAAAGTTACCTGACAAATGTCATACACCAATTCAGTGATAGACTCAGGGCCTCCTAGTGTGGAGATGTACCAGTCTCCCTTTAATGGGGTTAGCATTAAAGCATGTTGTGAGCTCTGGCCAAAGTACCATGAAAAGTGTGAACTTCAGAAGTAAAAAGAATAAAACTTGGCTTTACAATTTTCCTTAGATCCATCCGTGATGTTAGAAATAAACCAATTTTGTGTTTATCTACTCAATACTTCTTTTCATCTTGGAAAATACTCTAATTTGTAGTCACTCCTTCATTTTATTAGTATTGTGTGGTTAATATACACAAGAAGAAAGAAGAAAGAATGCCAGTAAAAGCAATAATATACTTTGTATATAGCTGTAACATGATGTGGCTGGCAGACTCTTGCATTTAGCAGGAAGTCAAATATTTGAATGGGTGAATGTTATGCATTTTTGTTTTTTGAAAGATTGATACTTTGACATTCTTAAACCATTTCTGACATTAAAGTTAGAGAAATCAGATTATTTACTTGTCTACCCTGGGGCAGTATCCATACGCACATGCACACATCCATCCTTCCTTCCTTCCTTCCTTCCTCCCTCCCTCCCTCCCTCCCTCCCTCCCTCCCCTACCTATCTACCTACGTACCTAACCTACCTACCTACCTAATATTTCATGTCCATCATGTACCGAGCATGATTAGGCACTGGTAATATACTGCAAAAATATAAAAATGATCCCTGCTGTCATGGAACGTATAAGTCACTTAACCACTTGGGCCTCTATTTCCTCAGCTTAGGTTATTGTGAAAACTAATTTGGATGGTAATGTAAAAGTACTAGCACTGGGTTGGCCATGGTGGCTCAGCAGGCAGAGTTCTCGCCTGTCATGCAGAGACATGGGTTGGATTCCTGGTGCCTGCCCATGCCAGAAAAAAAAAAAGGATTAGCACTATGCAAACATATTTTAGGAAAACATTGATTGTTCTATTCCTTTAAAAGATTCTGTCAAGAAATTTGTTCTTTTTTAAAAATTAATATTATGGCATGTTGTTTACATTTATTTTTTATTATATTTATTTTTATTTGAATTTATGTAAATCAGCTCTGCACTCTGCAACCATATATTGTTATATGCATTTATTTGTACTGTATATTTTGGCCATTTTATTCAAACTGGTTTCTTATAATTCTCAAAGTAAATACATTGCAATCTCTGAATAAGGAGGAGGAGGAAAAAGATGACTAGCTTAGCTATCTGCCTGTCTATTTTTCTGCCTAATCTCTTTATGGGAGTGTGGTGTATATACATGTAGTATATATTTATTTAAATCAATGTATTACATTTTTATATGTGTGTTTTATATACATATATAATATGTTTATATGTATTTATAGATATATAATGTGTTTTGTGTGTGTATATATATATGTAGAGCTAATTGAGTCATTTTATTCCTCTTCCTCTTATTCTTAAACTAATAAAAATAAATAAAATAATAAAAAAGGGGCATTTTACTGCTTTTTGAAGGCCTCACCTGGTTTCTCTGTTTAGAAAAAGTTGTAAACAATCATTTGTTCTATGTTTGGATAAACAAATGTAAATGTTAAAAGCTGGTTTGGATCTTTAAGTACTTTTCTAAACCAACACCTTGAATATTTGATTCCTAGTACTAAACTTGTGGCTTGTTTTGGATAAGAAAGAGTATAAGGTGTATATATATTATGGGTATGTGATTTTTTTCAGTAACTTTGTTCACATTTTGGACTAGTCAATTCTTTGTTTTTCCTTTTCTTTCTTTTATTTTTGAATAAGACTGTCCCACACATTGCAGAGGTGTTTAGAACTTCAGACCCCTTGGGCATTAATAGGTGTTGTGCTCCTGCACTCCTCTACACAATCCAAAGTGCCCCCTTCCCATTTTAAATACCCCAGGAAGAGATAGTATTACCCAACATTGAAACCAACCACTCTTATAGGTAATTAGGAAAAAGATTGACCATGAGAGTTCTTAAAATTTTTAAATAATAATGTGAAATTATATTTAAACAAATGCACTATTTACTGTCATTTTTATCTGTTTTCCTTTTTTGTGTGTGTGTGTGCTGTTTGGTGGAGGTCACATTTCATTCTTTTCCCATGTGACTGTCCTGTTGTCGCAGCACCATTTGTAGAAGTATTTTTTGAGGGGGAGTGCATGGGCTGAGAACCAAACCCTGGTATCCCACCTGCAGGCAAGAATTCTACCACTGAACTACCCTTGTACCCCACATATTCCTTTTTATATTATAAAATGATGCATTGGTGTATTTGTGGTTTTATTTTATCTTTATATGTTCATGGTAAGGCTCATTCTGCATGTTGGTAAAAATGTACTTCTAGTTTATATAATCATGTGAAACTCTTACAAATGTTTTCAGCATGGACTGAATAAAACCAAGCATAGTTAGCTAAAATAGGGAGTGTTATTTATTGCTTTATGAATTACCTTATCTGAAATAAGATGATATCTTAATATATGACAATTAAATATAACACAGGAGTTATGAAAAACTTCTCTTACTTTTGTCCTCTTCCTATTTTTATATAGCTCGCAACCTTCCTTATATTATTGCTTATATTTGAGAATTGTTTAGTTCAACATTCTACAAGCCTTACGATATATATCAAATAAATATTCAGATTGGTTTATGAACATTTTTAAGTTTATGAATTTTCTGTTTCTAATTGAAGCAAATACCACTTAGCTGAAAAGTTCAATAACTAAGGAATAGGCTAGTACTATAACAAAGAGATCCCAAGATATAGTGGTATTGATCAAAATAGTTTATTGTTCTTTCATATAACACAGACCAGAGAGAGAGAATCTAAGGCTGTCAGGGTACCACTGCATCCTCAAAATATGGGTCAAATCTCTGTGTCCAAGAGATTTCTCTAATTGTTCCTGTCTTCCAGCCAGCAAGAAGAAAAAGGGCCAAGAGAGCTCTGGCCAACTGAAAGCCAACTGAAGCATTACTTTTAGGAGTATTTGCTGTATTTTGGTTGTATAGTATGTGTATTTAAACAAACTCCTTATCCTGTAACTTTTCTTTGAGTACTTGTGAGTAATCATCATAAACAGAATAGTTATGAGTAGATTTTACTTTCTTGAAGAAACACAAATTCCATGTTAGATCTCAAAACCAAAATTGCTCCTTTCTTAATTAGATACCAGTTCCTCAAGATTAAGCTCTTTGTTGTATCATTACATTATTCACTATACTCCTACTTGAGGAAGCCTAAAATTTCATATATAATGCAGTCTTGAAAATGTGTGTTATATCTAAATGTTGTACTATTTATTGACTAAAACTATGAAGTATTCTATAATTTTTTTGTTTTTGGTATTTATACATGATTTGCTGACAACTTGATTATAGCTTTGGTTCCACCACTTCTGGTACTTCTTTTGAATTCTATCTTTGTACCAACTATATGAATTTATGAGACTTATACTTAGCATTAGTATTAATGCTTGCTTTTTTTCCCTACTCATTTTTATAAAGTGTCAAAATTCGGGCGGGCCACGGTGGCTCATCAGGCAAGAATGCTTGCCTGCCATGCCAGAGGACTCAGGTTCGATTCCTGGTGCCTGCCCATGTTAAAAAAAAAAAAAAAAAAAAAAAAGTCAAAATTCAGAAAGTTTTTATATTTGTGTGAGTAAACACTACTGTACAAAGATGGCAACAGATCCAAGACTGAAATGTTGCCTGAAAGTTATACTGCCATTCATCAGCTGCTGTATAAAAAGAGGATGGAGGTATTATGCTGGAAAATCACGTGTCAAAGTTGACAATCGCCTGTTCAGTGTCCCATAGTCAATGCAACAAGGGCCAGTTACTTTCATAGCTTAAAAGAAAAAACAAACTGTTATTATTCTATTTCCCTCATTATAATCATACTTACTGAAAAGGTATTGGAAATTCAGAAATCATATGTGGCTCTATATCTTTTTTTTCATTCTTTTTGATGTACTTGGAAAGATATACATAAGTTTAATTTATATGAAAACTTGACTTCATGTACTTACTGCTTTCAAAATGCTCCATATTACACTTGAACTATAGATACTGACCCATTAGAATTTTCTAAATTATTTTCAATTTGTCAGTGCCAAGGATCAATATAATATTTTACGTGTTAGTCATATTAAATCTCTATTCTGGTTTGTCATTTAATGCTTTTTTTTTTTAAATAAAATAGATTGTTTTCAGCATACAGAAATGTAAAATATTTTATAAAATCAAATCTGTATAGAATCTTCTTCTTGATCTTTGTGTCTTCTTTTACATTCATAAAGGACTCTGTTATGTTGGGTTGTATATTTTCTCTTGTTTTACAACTTATATTTAACTCTTTAAAATATCTGGAATTTAATTCAGTAGTGATGAAGCACCCTTCTTCCCTTGATGTAGTTAATTGGTTTGTTAGAACCTATTATTGAACAAATACTTTTCTTATTTTATTTTTCATATATTCCAGGTTTTTCTATATATTTGATCTATTTGCTCCATTAAATATGAGCCCTATTATGACTATATCCCATAGTAATGAAGGATTAAAATGAGTTTATTAGAATTTAAAATGAGGTAATTAGTAATTAAGGAGAAGAATTTTGTATTTCTGAATTTATATAGGCATTCTGGTTTTGAAATTTAGTTAGCATGCATTTGGTATTATTTTCCAAATTGTGTACATTATTTAAACAAAATCAGTCTTTCCATTTTAATAAGTGGGATTAAGTATTTACTAGTATCATTTCCTTCTCTGAACTCACATTAAATTACTAAATAGATCATTGAGTTAATAATAAATGTAAATGCTTCTTTGTCATTCATTGAGTTTTTGCTTAATTGTTGAAAGCAAAAGCCTATGCTTCATATTTTGCTTTCTTTTGGAGGGGAGAGTATAGTTTTGTATATCTGTAAAAGCTAATTACTTGCAGAATCTGATATTCTTTATTTCTTTTTCAAGGTAAAAATTTATACACAAATGAATATGTGGCAATTAAGCTGGTAAGTTCACATTTCTTATTTTTCCTCAATTATTTTCTTGTTACTTCCTTAAATAGTAACATATTTAAACTATATTTTTGTTTTCATATCATTTATAGCTTGGGTGTTTATTTGAAAATAAATGTGACATGAATAGCTGATCTTTTGTTATTAAGCTCATAATGTCAGAATGCCCCTCAAGTTTATGATAATATAAGGACCTTTGTGTTTTTTATGCCATAAAAACTCAATCTCTTTACTTTAGCAACATTGTAGCATGAATTTAAAAATTAGAAAACATGATTCCTCTTTCTAATCCAAACATTTGGACAAAATAAAAACATGCTTAGTATTCAGATTACCTTCCTTAAAAACAAATTTTAAGATAGCTTATCAAATCTCTTTTTCTGTTACTATTTTATATATGATAAAGCTGGCTATTGCTTGAGATTCAAGGTCTACCCTTGATGTGGGTAGAGGATAGGAGCAAAAGTAAACTTCCATGGGACCATTCTAGAGTGCTACATGTGTTCACTGCAACAACTACAAGTCCAAGAGATCTCTTTCTGAAGAGATGGGATCTGGTAATTATTTCCCTAAGACGAATCTTTCTTTATTCTGATAAAGCTGTTCTATCTGGTTTGCCGGTCAAGTTTCCTTGACGGTAAATAAAGCCTGGATTTCCCATTTTGCCTGCTTTTCTCAATTTTGTCCCTACCGATATAACCTCTGTTAGAGTAATATAAGGTTAATCTATAAGGAGAGACTTACCTTTAAATACTAGTTAACCCATTGAAGGAAAAGGCAAATAGAAGGAAATAGAAAAACTTCCATGAGGACATGGAAAAACCACATTCCATTTTTTTTTTAATTACATACTTTTTTTGTTTATAATTACTATTGTATAAGTACAATGAAGAAAGAGTACAGGCTACTAGCCAAGAGACTGAAACCCATTATATGACAATTTCAGCAGAAGTGGTTGTGGTTTTGGGGGAGGTTGTTTTTTTTAAATATTTTTATTGACAACTCTGCACACGTACAGTCCATACATGGTGTACAATCAATGGCTCACAAATACAGCACATAGTTGTGTATTCATCACCGTGATCATTTTTTAGAACTTTTGTATCATGCCAGAAAAAGAAATAAAAAGGAAAAACTCATAATCCCATACCCCTTAATGTTATTGTGAGTGTAGACCAAGTTTCATTGCAACAAATGTTTATTTTTACTGGGAAATAAAAATGTATAGTAGGGTTATGGTCCCACAATGAAAAATTGATGGCTGACTTAAGGCTTCAGCCTGGCATTTACCTAGGTGCGTTCACTGTGGTTTTAAGATCTGGTCCTTCTATGACACAAAATTTGCTTAGGTCATTTTATCAAGATTGTCATTGTTTCTCAGAGGTGGATGCACAGTATTATCAATCGCTTCAAGATGGCAAAGGGTTTTAAATTTATAATAAGATAGTTTACTATGTTGTTTAGTTTTGTAAGCTGCTGAATGCAATATACCAGAAATGGAATGACTTTTAAAAAAGGGAATTTATTAAATTGCAAGTTTACGGTTCTAAGGCTGTGAAAATGTCCAAATTAAGGCATCCGGAGAGATACCTTAACTCCAAAGAAAGGGCCGATGAACTTTGGGGTTTCTCTCTAAGCTGTGAGGGCATGTGGCAATATCTGCTGACTTTCTTTCCTCATTTCATAAGGCTTCCCCGGGGGTATTTTCCTTCTGCATCTCCAAAGGTCTCTGGCTACGTGGGCTCTGTCGGCACTCTGAGCTTTTTCCAAAATGGTTCCCTCTTAAAGGGCTCCAATAAGCAACCTCACCTTGAATGGGTAAAGACACCTCTCCATGGAAACCATCTAATCAAAAGTTACCACCCACAATTGGATGGGTCACATCTCCATGGAAACAATCAAAATGACCCCACCCAGCAATATTGAATGAGGATTAAAGAGCATGGCTTTTTTGGGGTATGCAGTTGTTTCAAACTGGCACATTCTACTGTTTGGACCCTCAAAAGACCTGTTCATTCTAAATGCAAAGTACATTCATTCCATCATAATATCACAAAGCCTTAAACCATTTCAGTAAAAATACAATTACAGTACAAGTCAGAAACAGTACAAAATCTCAACAAGGTCAGCTACAGGCATGTTCTGTTCTAAGGCAAAATTCTCTGGCTCTGGACCTGTAAAACTCAGAAGTTTATTTGCTGCCAGTATAAAAAGGCGAAACAGTCATAGGATAGATGTTCCCATTGCCATAGGGAGAAATTGGAAGGAACACAGGAGTAAACCAGACCCAAACAGTTCGGAAAGCCTGCGGGGCAAACTCCATTAGATTTCAAAGACTGAGAGTCATTTGTCCAGGGGGCTTTAGGAAGTCCCACCTCTTCCAAGTGTGTATACAGCAGCGTGGCTCTCTGCAAATGCTAGGGTGAGAATTGCAACCTTGAAGAACATTGGGGTGACCAACTTTTTCTTGGCTTCACCCTCTCCAAGCACCGAGCTCTTTGTGGTCTCCGGGCACATGCGTAACCCCCATGGAAAAATGTGGTGGCAGCAAGGCTCCCCACAATCCTCAAGAATTGTGCTCCACCCTCCCCTCTGAGGCCTGGGGCACTGAAACTCCTGCCCTCTGCCTTCGGGGCAAACTCACCCTCTCCAAGTGCATGGGTGGGTCTGCTCTCCTGGCCTGAGGTTTCTTGGCTTCAGACCTTAGCTTCCATGGTTCTGCCTTTAAAGTTATTTTTCCTTTAATTTGTCCCTTTTGGGACAGACTGGCAGTGATTCTGTTTTTTCAGATTCTACAGCACTCTTGTTGTAGGCAGGGATCATAGCCATCGGAAAATAGGAGTTTCCACAAATCCTTCCTGGATAACTCCATCTCCAGTCCTGGCTTTTTGTGAAATGGCTGACTGGTTCTGTGTTTGGTTAAATCTGTACATGGGGCACTATTCTCTGGGGTCTCCCTTTCTGGAAGCCCAGAATTTTCCAGACCATCAATTTCTGGTTTCTTTGTACTCAAGAGTTCAGTTCTCAGCTTACCTCTTTCCTGTACCATTTCACTATATGCTGCAAGGAGAAACCAGGCTTCACTTTCCACATTTAATTTGGAAAGCTCTTCAGCTAAGTGTCCCAGCTCGTGGTTTCTAAAATCTGCCTTCCATCTAAAACCAGCTTTCACTTTTGCCAGATTCTTTGCCACTTTTAAACAAGGATTGCCTTCCTTCCAGTTTGCAATTACACGTGCATCATTTCAATCTAAGGCCTTATCTGAAGTATCTTTGGAGTCCACATTTCTACCAACAGTCTCTTTAGAGCACTCTAGGCCCTTTCTGTCATCCAGGTCCTCACAACTCTTCCGGAGTCTTCCCCGTATCCATTTAAAAAGCTTTTCAGCATTTTTGGTATTTGCAAATTGCGGCAACATCCCACTTCTCCAGTACCACAATCTGTTTTAGTTTGATAAGCTGCTGGGATGCAATATACCAGAAATGGAGTGGCTTTTAAAAAGGGAATTTATTAAGTTGCAAGTTTACAGTTCTAAGGCTGTGAAAATGTCCAAATTAAGGCATCCAGAGAAAGATACCTTAACTCCAAAGCAAGGGCCGATGAACTTTGGGGTTTCTCTCTCAGCTGGGAGGGCACATGGTGAGGTCTACTAGCTTTCTCTTCTCATTTCATAAGGCTTTTTCCGGCGTGTTTTCCTTCTGCATCTCTAAAGGTCTCTGGCTATATGTGCTCTGTCAGCACTCTGAGCTTTTTCCAAAATGGTTCTCTCCTTTCCAAAATGGTAAGCAACCCCACCTGGAATGGGTGGGGACACATCTCCATGGAAACCATCTAATAAAAAATTACCACCTACAATTGGATGAGTCCTGTCTCCCTGGAAACAAAAAAGATCCCATCTAGCAGTACTGAATGAGAATTAAAGAGCATGGCTTTTCTGGGTTACACGACAGTTTCAAACTGGCACACTGTGTTTTCTTTCTATAGGCTGATCTACATGGCAAGACAAATTACAAGATTCATTTGTGAGCATGGAATTAGGTCAAGGGGACTTAGTTGGTATGAATTTTAATAGAGAGACCTGGGATGCAGGGTAGGATTTGAATGGGCTTTGCTGACTTTACTCCTTTGAAATTCTTCCTTTTCTCATGTTCTAGGCTAGTGGTCTTGGATCTTGACATTATGGGCGTTGGGGCTGAGGGTGGTACACAAGCATAGAGGTTTGAAAAAGTCCATATCCTGTGTTATTGATGCAGCAGCCTCTGGTGAGCAGCTCCAGTCATGGAAGCATGTCTTAACATGTGAATATTTATCTGATATCTGAAGGCAAATAAACCATTATGTCAAGGCAAGACCCACTGCTTAGGCTGACCATTCCTTATCTGTTTCAGTCATTAACTGGTGACACTTAGATCCTTTTTTATTTTCAGATTTGGAACTTGTTTATTCTGTCCATACACTGACGCCTTCATTTTAAATATGTCTCATCTTTTAGCCTTCATATGTATATGTACATATATCACTTATTTTAGTTTCTTTGTGCCATATCACTCTATCTTCTTAATTCTTTTTCTTTTTCTTTTAGTTTAGACATTATTCCTCTGCTCTGATTTGCCATTTCTAAAGGCCAACAATCAACATTACTTTTAATAATTTTGGTAGTTCTAGTGTTCTTTGAGGGAACTTGGAATATTTTTGGGTCTTTGTCCTGAGCATTTTGAGATTGAAGTGTGGTAATGTTCTCCTAAAAATGTATATTGAAAGGACTGAAAAAATTTCACAGGAACTGTGTTGTACCTTAATTTGGTACCTGTATTGTCATTTCCTTACAAATGTTTTTGTTTGTATCTATTGTATCTCTTTTTTTTAAATTTTAATTTGTGTTTATTTATTTATTTATTTATTTTTTATTAACGGAAAGAAAGAAAAAAAGAAATTAACACAACATTTAGAAATCATACCGTTCTACATATGCAGTCAGTAATTCTTAACATCATCACATAGATGCATGATCATCGTTTCTTAGTACATTTGCATCGGTTTAGAGGAACTAGCAACACAACAGAAAAAGATATAAAATGTTAATATAGAGAAAAGAAATAAAAGTAGTAATAATAGTAAAAAACAACAACAACAAAAACCCTATAGCTCAGATGCAGCTTCATTCAGTGTTTTAACATGATTACTTTACAATTAGGTATTATTGTGCTGTCCATTTTTGAGTTTTTGTATCTAGTCCTGTTGCACAGTCTGTATCCCTTCCGCTCCAATTACCCATTATCTTACCCTGTTTCTAACTCCTGCTGGACTCTGTTACCAATGACATATTTCAAGTTTATTCTCGAATGTCCGTTCACATCAGTGGGACCATACAGTATTTGTCCTTTAGTTTTTGGCTGGACTCACTCAGCATAATATTCTCTAGGTCCATCCATGTTATTACATGCTTCATAAGTTTATCTTGTCTTAAAGCTGCATAATATTCCATCGTATGTATATACCACAGTTTATTTAGCCATTCTTCTGTTGATGGACATTTTGGCTGTTTCCATCTCTTTGGAATTGTAAATAACGCTGCTATAAACATTGGTGTGCAAATGTCCATTTGTATCTTTGCCCTTAAGTCCTTTGAGTAGATACCTAGCAATGGTATTGCTGGGTCGTATGGCAATTCTATATTCAGCTTTTTGAGGAACGACCAAACTGCCTTCCACAGTGGTTGCACCATTTGACATTCCCACCAACAGTGGATAAGTGTGCCTCTTTCTCCGCATCCTCTCCAGCACTTGTCATTTTTTGTTTTGTTGATAATGGCCATTCTGGTGGGTGTGAGATGATATCTCATTGTGGTTTTGATTTGCATTTCTCTAATGGCCAGGGACATTGAGCATCTCTTCATGTGCCTCTTGACCATCTGTATTTCCTCTTTTGGTAGGTGTCTGTTCAAGTCTTTTTCCCATTTTGTAATTGGGTTGGCTGTCTTTTTGTTGTTGAGTTGAACAATCTCTTTATAAATTCTGGATACTAGACCTTTATCTGAAATGTCATTTCCAAATATTATCTCCCATTGTGTAGGCTGTCTTTCTACTTTCTTGATGAAGTTCTTTGATGCACAAAAGTGTTTAATTTTGAGGAGCTCCCATTTATTTATTTCTTTCTTCAGTGCTCTTGCTTTAGGTTTAAGGTCCATAAAACCACCTCCAGTTGTAAGATTCATAAGATATCTCCTACATTTTCCTCTAACTGTTTTATGGTCTTAGACCTAATGTTTAGATCTTTGATCCATTTTGAGTTAACTTTTGTATAAGGTGTGAGATGCGGGTCTTCTTTCATTCTTTTACATATGGATATCCAGTTCTCTAGGCACCATTTATTGAAGAGACTGTTCTGTCCCAGGTGAGTTGGCCTGACTGCCTTATCAAAGATCAAATGTCCATAGATGAGAGGGTCTATAACTGAGCACTCTATTCAATTCCATTGGTCGATATATCTATCTTTATGCCAATACCATGCTGTTTTGACCACTGTGGCTTCATAATATGCCTTAAAGTCCGGCATCGTGAGACCTCCAGCTTCGTTTTTTTTTCCTCAAGATGTTTTTAGCAATTCGGGGCAACCTGCCCTTCCAGATAAATTTGCTTATTGTTTTTTCTAATTCTGAAAAATAAGTTGTTGGGATTTTGATTGGTATTGCATTGAATCTGTAGATCAGTTTAGGTAGGATTGACATCTTAATTATATTTAGTCTTCCAATCCATGAACACGGTATGCCCTTCCATCTATTTAGGTCTTCTGTGATTTCTTTTAGCAGTTTTTTGTAGTTTTCTTTATATAGGTTTTTTGTCTCTTTGGTTAAATTTATTCCTAGGTATTTTATTCTTTTAGTTGCGATTGTAAATGCTTGTTCATTACTAGTGTATAGAAAAGCTACAGATTTTTGAATGTTGATCTTGTAGCCTGCTACTTTGCTGTACTCATTTATTAGCTCTAGTAGTAGAGCTAATAAATGTATTTATTTTAAAATGAATTTATTCCTGAGCCATAAGTTTTTGTTTCTTCAGTTTCTTCTGAGCAACCTCTTCTAGTTTAAGGACAGTTTGTTCCTTTTCAATAAGCATCATCTCAGTGTGGCAGGGCAAGCTCATGTATGGGTTAATCTGACCATGAGCTCCATAAATCCTGAGGCACATCTTATTAGGGGATTTGTTCACCTGGATGTACTCAGTGGCCAGAGAATCTACATCTAAACCCTTAAGCGCAGCATTGCTCTCTGCCTTTTTAAGCATGTGCAACAAAAATTCTTTTTGGGCCACCGACCCTGCAGCCCCACTGTGTGGCCTGGGCACCCCTTCCCACACCATCATTGTAAGGACGGAATGGCACCCACTGCTTCTATAAAGTGACGTATTTCAGATACTTGGTGGCTTTTCGAACATGCATCCCTTTGACGGCCTGAGCAGTTTCTTGGGTGTTCTTAAAGTGAACTTGAAGATTTGAACCTCTTGATTTGCATGATTTTGAAGGGTTTTCTGGGTCAAATGAATAGTGAACCATTTTCAGAGATCAACCGGGGGGCCTGCTTACAGGAAGAGGAAACTGTTTGTACTATTATATATATATTTTTTGCTGCAGAAAACATAATTTGTTCAGAACGTGACATAAAAGTAATCACTTGAATATGTTATATCCCTATACCTATAGTGTTACCTGATTTTTGTACTTTGGTAAAAGTAAAGGTGGTATTTGATAAAATAGTACTCACCAAATTACAGTGACTACTTTTAGTTTTGTTATCTCTTATAAAGATTTTTACATTTATTTGGTAAGGTTCCCCTTGTTCAGGTTAACTTACTAATTGTACTTCAGGCACCACTTTTATTTATTATTGATTGCACTTATATAATAAACTGCTATCTATGAATAATTAAAATGTTATTCTGTGATAGGGTGACTTGTTATATTATGGTATAATAAAATTTTACTCCGAGTCAAGTGCTGGAGTCAATTTGAACTGACTTAACTAAGATAGATTGGATTTCTATTTTTACTTAGGAGATATTAGTGATTGAATAAATTGTGTATTTATTTCCACTTGTGATTGCTAAGTGAATAGCTTTTATTGTATTTTAAGATTACATACATCTAGATAGTGAATTAATGAATCATAGTTAATATGGCACTTGTTATGTGGAAGATATTATTTTAAGTACTTTACAAATATTAAGAGAAAGGTATTTTACAGATGAGGGAACTAAAGTACAGAAAGTAACCTACAAAAAGTCACCCGGCTGATAAGTAGTGGAGTGAGGATTCAAATCCAGTGTCCGTGCTCTTAACTACTGTTCAGTCCTCCCTCTAAAGAACTAAAGTGGATTATCTTCTCGTATAATGATTCTTATTATAATTGTTTCAGTTGGAGAATTGTTCCAGAGAGAGAGGGAGGGGAAAAAAAAGAAAAGGAAAAAAAAGCCCTACACATTTTTAAGTATCATGTTTGCTACACAGTGCTTTGTTTTGTTTTGTTTTCTTTTTTTGTAAGCTAGCATTTTCTGTTTTTAGTAGATATAAATATGTGAAAACCTAGCTTGCTATTACCAGGAACCAGAACTCCTTGGCAGCACTTTTCTATACTTTCAGATAGGCATAGAGCCAGTGGTCCTTACCTAGGAGGAAGCCCACAGTGATCCCTAGAAGCTTTGCTCTTCCAACCCCCAGCATCTTTTCCTCCTATTAGAAGGGAATACACAACATCTCTCTTGGGTCACAGACTCTCACATCTGCCTGACAAGGCCCATCTCAGTTAAGGATTGAGGACCTGTCTGCCTCAAAGGAGGGTCTCTCCAGCTATTTTTCCATTTTTCTAATCTGCTGTTCTTGGTTTCATGGAATAGCAGCATTTGCACCAGCATTTTTCATGATCAGAGGATAATTGTCAAAGACCCAGGTTTCACATCTACACAATGTCCAGCTGAAGGAAAAAGAGCCCTTTCCTTCTTTATATCTTTTTTTAAATTGATAATTTAAACTCATCCAAAAGCTCCCCAGCAGACGTCCCTTTAGTCTCATTGGTCAGATTTTATTACATAACCATATCTAAATTAATCCCTGGCAAGGGGGATGTCACCTCCATGGCATTCCAATCTGGAATCACAGTAAGGCTCTAGCCCTTCACCTGGAGCTCATGGCTATTAGAGGGAAGTAGATTGCAGCAAAATGTTAGAATTTTGTTAGAAAAGCCTAAGGAAAATAAATGGTTATTGATTGCAGTATCTTTGTGTCCAGCTTCTCTCCCCCTGCCTATAAAACAGCATCTACATCCATAGTTTTCAAAATGGATTATATAGCCAGTGTCCTATAAAACTGTGCAGAATAAAAGGTAGTTAGTTATTGGGCCTTTTCCATCGCTCACTTCTTCAAGTAGAGCAGTATCATTTTTATCTTGCTATGTAGTTTTCTTTTTTTTTTGTTTGTGTGTCAGAAATGAACCCAGGTCTCCTATGTGGAAGGTGAGCATTATACCGCTGAACCACCTGTGCACCCTCTTGCTGTATGTTTTTAAGGGTTAATAAAAGTTGTGCTAAAAAAAAAAAAAACTCTACCCAAATATAAAATAGTTTGGAAACTGTTGCTCTCCTTGTCTTTCTATTTGTTTATCAGTTTTTAACCAAATTTATCATTCTTTATTACAAAGGTGATTGATTTTGTTGGTTACCTGAAGAGATTGTATAATATACTTGTTAAGAATATGGTTTTACAGTCAGAAGGACCTGGTTTCAAAGGCTTGCTCTGCTACTTAAATTATTTAATCCCTGTAAACCTCTCATTTAAAAATTAGAATAATATATCATAGGAAAAGCTTAATAATATAATATATAGCACTTAGCATGATGTCTGACACATAGTAAGCTCTTATTATACAATAGTTATTAACAACAATGATTATATATTGAATGAAAAAAGCCATTAAACATATAAAACATACTGAGTAGTATTTTGATGAAATTCAAAAATAGACAAAACTAATTAAAAGGTGATAGAAGCTAGAAAGTGATTACCTCTGGGGGAAGGATAATGGAAAGGTACTCTAGGTTGTTTGAGGTGGTTGCAGGGCTATCTACAGTTGGCAAAACTCATTGACCTAACACTTAAGAATTGTGTGTTTTATTGTATGTAAATTATACCCAAATGCAGCAATTTTAAAAAGAGTTGTTTCTGTTAAAGTTTTCATATCTCCATCTTTGTTGTTTCTTACTTTTCTGTGACTTCGTTTGAACATAGAACCTCTGCATCATAATTTACAATTCAGAGGTGAATTCTTGGGAATGGGAGAAGAAATAGGATACTGACCTACATTTCCCAGTTCATGAATGTTCAGAATTGAACATTCTTGATGATCAATAAGTCTAACATAAGAGATTTCCATAATGCTTGATCTATTATCAACTTAGCCTATGTACATTTATGGCATCAATTTATTTTATCTTGAATATAAAGATAATTTTTTAAATGATTTTAACCTTAGGCAAAGTTACCCAATGGAATGTTACATTTTTTAAGGGTGACACCAAGAAATTTAACATTTGAAATTGGGGTTTGATAGTCTTTTAATAATTTGAATATTGTCTTTTGTTTGTTTGTTGTTTAATTTAGGAACCCATGAAGTCCAGAGCACCACAGCTACATTTGGAATACAGATTCTATAAGCAGTTAGGATCTGGAGGTAAGGTCATATTTCATTTTTAAATTTGGGATGAAATAGATTGTTGTGACAATACCGCTTTAGTTTCAAGGAATAGTGTTTTAAATTGGTTAAGAGGAATCACTTCTTAAGACTTTGTCTGCTGGACATTTTCTTACTGGAGTCTAATTTTTCCCTTTTAATTTTTATTTTTTATTTTTTTTTTGGCATGAGCAGGCTCCGGGAATCCTTTTTTATTTTAAATATAAAATTTTAGAGCTTCTTTTTTTTGTTAGTGTGGGTAGAGAAGATTTTGAGAAAAAATTAATTTGAGATGTTAAGATGCTTATGGCTTCCATATTCTTAGCCTTCTGAGCAAAATTACAGCTATTGAAAGAACTTATGATATTGTGGTAGGCTGAAAGATGGATCCGCAAAGTGTCTACATGATAATCCTTGGAGTCTGTAAATGTTATGTTATGGTAAGGACTTTGAAGGTATAATTAAGTTAAAGATCTTGAGATGAGAAGATTATTCTGGATTATCCAGATGAACCCTAAGTGCAACCAAGGTGTCGTTTAAAGAGAGGGCAGAGGGAGATTGTACACACACAAAAAAGAACAAGACATTAAAGAACAAGACATTGTGACCACAGGGCAGAGACTGGAGTGATGTAGCCACAAACCGAGGAATGCTGGAAGCTACAAGAAGCAGGAAGGAATAAGGGATAAGACTTTTTCCTAAAACTTCTGGAGGGAGTATAGCCTGGCCCTTGATTTAGTCCAGGGAAATTGATTAGAATTGTGAGGGAATAAAATTTCTTTTGTTTTAAGCCACCATATTTGTGATAATTTGCTACTACAGTCCTAGCAAACTAATACATGGTGTATTTATACATAAACTCTAAATCTAAGTGAGAGTGGATATTTTGTGCCATTGGAAAAAAACTAATGGGAATATTTCCTATTGTATAGTTCCTTTATGTTAAAGCTTTTTACAGCTCTATGTTTTCTGTTTACTCCTATTTTATTAAATGTAATGATTTTATTTGTATAGTTTCTTACCAGATAGGGGTATATTGTTTTCCCAGACTTAATAATATATCATCTTTCCATGTATCTTTCTGTAAGCAATTTTGCATTCTAGTTGGTGAAGCTGTCTGTTTCTTTTCTTTTTTTTTAAACATGGGCAGGCACTGGGAATCGAACGCGGGTCTCTGACCTGGCAGGCAAGAATTCTGCCACTAAGCCACAATCGCACCACCTTCTTTCTTAATATCTTATTTTTCCATTCTTTTTTTCTAAGAGCATATTCTAGTGTGGGGACATTAAATCTGATATTTTGTATTAATACCTTTATCACTATAGACTTCTTATAATACATATTTAATTCTTAATTGGGGATTTATTGGCTCATGTACTAGAAATTCAAGGAAATTACCTAATATATTAGACACTGCTGTATGCAGGGCTGCAAATGCTGTCATCATAATACTCTTGGGCTTATTTCTATGCTGGTTTTATTTTTTTTTTGGTGTTGGCTTCATTCTCTGCTTGGCCTGACTGTGAGGTGGTAGAGATGGCTACCAAAAACCTACCATTAGCTATTAGGAAAGCATCTCTTTCTAAACAAATCCTAAAAAAAAAGCTCTAGGACTGAGTCTTACTTTCTTACCTGTGTCCGGTGCTTTCCCCTGACTTAATCAATATGAATTTGTCCATGTTGAGATTATGTGTTCATCCTAGGAGCTACCTGAACCTCAAAAACTGAGAATGGGAAGTGATGGTTGCTGGATGGGAAATTGGGTTGTTATTAGAGAAAGGTTGGATAGTGGGAAGATGAAAATGACAGATTTATCTATTAAAGTAGTGAAAGTATCATTTGGAAAAGTATGGTTGAATGGCTTAATTGAATAAGAGTGAATCAGTTTGGAGTTCAGAGAGTCATTTAATTGAATACCGAAGATGCACTTACTTTTATTCTTTTAGTCTTTGCCTTTTTAATTTTTATTTACTTATTTTGCCTTTTTTAATTTTAAAAATTGTGTCGGAAATAACAATAATAGTAGTAAAAATGAACAGGGTAGTCTACATATATTGAGGTGCTCCCTTGTGCTCCATGGGATACCATTTGCCATCAAATGATCTCTGACCCCCTGCTTCCTTCTTTCAGATCTCATTTCTTTGCTTTTGTGTGCATATAAATCCCCTGTAGTTTCTAATTGCGTTTCCTTCAGTTCCAGTTACTTGGAGAGAATGACTAGTTGCCGCTAAATCTTAACTTCAGGTTCCTAGGAAGATAGGCCCAGTTTGGATCAGATGCATCCCCTCCACCCCTCACCCCCTGCCATACCTCGATTCAGACAGTTGTGGCAAGTGGGTGGAACATGGCCATTAAAAGCAGAGCTGCTGGCTATTTGCTTATGTATATAAGTGGAGGGAAATTCTCAGAGGAAGAGAATCATTCTGAGACTGGTAGACATCCAAGCTTTTTATCTGAGAAACTAGGTAACTTTACCTTGTTAGAATTGTCAAATGTGAACAAGTAGTTTTGACGTGAAAATATTGGGAACTGTCCTTTATTAGTATTTGTATTTTTCAACTGCCTGTACATTGTTCTTATATCTTTTCTGGTTTGATTGCCTTCCCAACTTTTGAACTCATAAAACGTTGTCTTGTAGGTAAGCAAGATATTATAGTGATCAGAAACCTCTCCAACTCACATAAGGCAGTAGAGATTACAGAAAATCATGCTGGACTTGGGGTTAGAAGATCTACATTTACACTTTTCCCTTTTCTTCTAGAATATGCGCCAGGACCTAGGCAGACTCAACGTGAATGGTGCCTTGAGCAGGCTTAGCAACTTGGCTGTACTTTAGAAGTTTTAAAAATATTTATTAAACATTTATTTAATTGATGTAGGAAATTATTCCTAATAAAAATGATTAATTCATTAACTAATGGATTTGTTATATTCAAGGAATGCAACAAAATAGTATTTTAAATTGTTTGGAATTGTTTTATTTGGCAGTTTTTCCATCCTTTTAATTAGTTACACATACACTGAAGATGGAGGTGACTCACAGTGTTTCATTGGCTTTCAGTGATAGAATTTGAACATGATTCTCATCTATTTTCCATTTTGATCTTGTGATATGAATCGTACTCAAGAAACTTTAAAGAAACAAGGGGAACAGTAATCAATAAGTTCACTACTGGTAATTTACTACCCCTGGAAAAGCAGAGAGAATGTAAAAAAAATTGTTGGAATTTTTCTTAAGTTTTGGTTTTGCTTTGGTGTGTGTGTGTGAGTGTGTGTGATTTTTCCACACTGGAAACATTATTTGAGATAAATAAAAGGTTTTACATATTAGATAAATTAGATTAAAAAAAGATAAATTAGATATATCACTCATTCCTTGAAATGCCAGTTATTATTTGGTTTCAGAATTTTTTAGCTATGATTGCATGCTTAAGGTAATTGTTAAGCCAACCTGTAAGTGTGTAACTTGCACATGTGCAAGGTAAATCTATTCAACTGAGCTGTCTCCTTCAGTGGGTCAGGAATCAATTTATATTCTATCAGTTTATATATCTATCTACCTATCTATCTTATCTTTCTATCTATATATGAAACTTGAAATAACTAGCACCATATTTTCAGTTTATTCCAAAGATTATTGGCAACCCTTATAGATAGTGACCTAGCTGGCCTACCTCTTACAGTTGCTTCCTTAGGGTATTTTACCTCTTTAGATCTGTCTGTTTAAAAAATGAGGGAAATGGATAAGCTGATATCACAGATCCTTTCCCAGCCCATCTACATAATCAACAGCTGTAAAACACTGATATTGGAACTCTAAAGTATGTTGCCTTTATAAAGGTGGCCTAATATAGGAGTTCCCAGACCAGGTTTTCATCAGAATCATCTGTAGAAGTTTTTTTTTTTTTTTTTGTATGTTGTATGGTGGAGGTGTCACATTTCATTCTTCTTTCCATGTGACTACCCCGTTATGCAGCACCATTTGTTAAATTTTTGTTATTTTCTTTGGGAAGTGCATGGGTCAGGAATTGAACCCAGGTCTGCATGGCAGGTGAGAGTTCTACCACTGAACTACCCTTGCACCACCACCTGTAAAGTTTTAAAATAGGTAATTGTTAGAGTCTGACTTCACTGATGATTATGGTTGGTAATAAGGTTTTGAAATCACTAGCCTAGTGATTATACTCCTGGGGGACAGGAGGAGGTGTTTTATTTGCTGCTATTATAATTGTAATGACAAATCCATAGAACAATCTGTGATCAACATTTTGCTTATGAGAGTACTTGAAAACTCTGCTCTCATTTAAGTAATTTTTCTATAATTTCTTATCTCTGCAGATAGATTTGATTTAAAGATAAATCTCAGCTTAACCCTTTCAAGTAGCCTGTTTTGCTCTCTAATCCTTTATTAGAATGTCTTTAAAGAGCCAGTTAGCTCAGTTGAAAAAATTAAGGTTTGGAATTAGTCTTGAGATTGTAGCTTCATTTTAGAAACCTTGACTATTTCAACTAATTTATCTCCCTTAACATACACTCTTCCCTCCAATCTGCAAGAAAGAGGTGACTTGTCAGCCATACTTTCCATCTCTTCTTGATATTAGTTTATTGCTTGCTTTGAGTATTTTAAATCTACCTTTAATGGCCCTTTCTTATATTTTAAACATGTGCAAGTTTCTTTTATCTGAAAAACAAAAAGAACATGGAACCTTTCTTGCATTCTGCTGTCTATCTAGTACCTTTCTCTCTCTCTCTCTCTTCCTTATTAAGATTTTTTAAAGTTTAATCTCACTGTCTTAAGTTCAGTTAAGATCATCAAAAGATGCTTTTCAGTCCTTAAAGTATTTTGATCCCTCTCAAACCCTAGAAACTGTTGACAGCTAACTTCCTCCTAGTTGAGGAAGTTCCTTTGGTTTTCATGATATTCTTGTCTTCTAGTTTTCTCCTTAGTTTTCCTCTCTCCTTAATTTTCTTTGAGAACTGTTTTTCTCCTGCCTATTCGTAGATGTTGGTGTTTCTCAGAGCTTCATCCTAAATCCTTTCCCCTTTTACGTTAGGGCTAGCTTTCCCTGGGTAATTTATCTCCTGTTCTGATTTTAATTGCCATCCATAAGGTGGTGATTAGGTGCATATTCTTGCTAGACTTCTTTCTTTATTTCCAGAACCACTGTGTAGACCTCATTGGATGTTTCCACCCAGATGTTCCTTCAAGGACAGTACCCTTGAAATCTCTGCCTGTTCTCTTTCCTTTATTTTGTGTTTCTTTAAGTGACAGCACTGTTTACTCAGTAACCCAAGCCAAAAAACCAGAGAGTCATTTCACTAAGCTCCTTTGTCATCCATCATGAATGTGGGAAAACAGTCCCCTGTCCTTTTTTCCCCCATCCTTTTTATGTGTTTCGGGCCCCCCCTAAAATTCATGTACCATCAATTGCAGTATTCTAACTGATCCTTTTGCTTCTGACTTAAGCCAACCTTTCAATGAGAAGATGATTCTTTTTCTTATTGAGCTAAAATTCACTGACATAAAATTCATCATTTTAATCAGTGGTTTTTAGTATATTTACAATGTTGTAAATGTGCTCCTCTCAACTGAAGGGGTGTTAATTTAATTAGCATATATAATTTGTTTGGATTCAGTAAATCAGTGCACGCAATTCAGAATCTATTATGTTACAAGATATGTTTTTTACAAAATGGATTTATCTTGTGATATGAGCAGTTCAAAAATAGTCTAGCTCAAAAATAGTTACTGAGAATCCGTTAGCCAGTACTTGATGACTGCATTACTAGTCACTCTATAATGCAGAGTCAGTAAAAATTTTACATGTATATTTGTATATATTTTTGCATATTTGCATAAAATGTCTTTATTCCACATATATAGGCAACCCCTTTAGCAGGTGGGGTCAGAATTCTTTGAGATATAAATAAAATTGGCTTAAACATAATACATTATTATATTTAACAATTAATGAAGCTTTTTATCTGAAAACTATGTTTGAATGTAAAATCTTTTATACTTGCATGTGGAAGTATGTCCCGCTCAAAGAGTAAATCATTAGTTATATTAACATTACAGAGCTAGGTCTATTCAGGCATATTCTTGGAGGCCTGTCTAGCCCAGAGTCAGTGTTTTCTTGACTACATTGCCTCTGATTGGGGGAATCAGCACTATTGGATGTATATAAAACAAACCATTACATATCTGGGTCTGGGAAAATAATGAGTTTAGCTAAATAATTTTAATTATTTACGAGTTTGTAATTTTAAAAAGTTATGCATTATAGATTTGAACTCAACTTTGGCACTATCTTTAGGAGTTAGAAAAGGAGCCACTTTCATTTTGATACTGATCTTTGGAAATTCACAGCTATGTGCTATTATTAGTATTGATTAGCTAAAAGAATCCATTAATAGCTTAGCTCAAAGGTACCAAAACAGTTTCTATTCTAGGTCTGATAGAGATTGCTTTTAGAAGCCATCATAAATTATAAAATAAATAACTTCAAAAAAAAAGGAATGAATAAATTTAACCTACTTGAAGTTATTGGATGGTGACTGACATAATCTAGTAACTTCATGGTGATTCACTAAGGTAATTGTAGCTCCTGTTCTAGTTTGCTAGCTGCCGGAATGCAATATGCCAGAGACAGGATGGCTTTTAAAAAACGGGAATTTAATAAATTGCTAGTTTCTAGGGCCAAGAAACTGTCCAGTTAAAACAAGTCTATAGAAATGTCCAGTCAAAGGCATCCAGGGAAAGATACCTTGGTTCAAGAAGGCCAGTGAAGTTCAGGGTTTCTCTCTCAAGTGGAAGGGCACATGGTGAACACAGTCAGGGCTTCTCTCTCAGCTGGAAGGGCATGTGGTGAACATGGCATCATCTGCTAGCTTTCTCTCTCTCCTGTCTTCTGGTTTCATGAAGCTCCCCGGGAGGCATTTTCCTTCTTCATCTCTAAAGGTCACTGGCTGGTGGACTCTCTGCTTCGTGGTGCTGCAGCATTCTCTGCTCTCTCTGAATCTCTCATTCTCTAAAATGTTTCCTCTTTTATAAGACTTCAGTAAACCAATCAAGACCTACCCAAATGGGTGGAGACATATCATCACCTAATCCAGTTTAACAACCACTCTTGACTAAATCACATCATCCAAGGAGATGATCTGATCACAGTTTCAAACATACAGTATTGAATAGGGATTATTCTACCTTTATGAAATGGGATTTTGATTAAAATACGACTTTTCTAGGGGGCATACTTCCTTTCAAACCAGCACAGCTCCTTTTCTCTGTACCTATCACAGAAGCTTTGTTTTATACTGAAGATTTTATACAACTAGCAATTGTCTATTTTTAGTTTTCTTTGGAGTTTTGATAGTGGCAGCATACCAGCTGAACACTTATGGGGCAATATTTCATCATTCTAAAGGTTGCTTTGGGATTTATGGGCACATATAAGTTGAGAGAAAGTTATGTAAACTCTTTAAAGTTCTTTATAGGTATTATTTGGGAAGATTTTAATGGACATTTTATTAGAATAAACGAAGTGCCGTTACAGAGAAATTCAGAGATGTTGTGCTTTAATATACCCAGGATTTGAAAATATATTACTCTCTTTGATTCTTCAAGAGTTTTCTCCGTTCATTATGTTTGTATAACTCCCATGCCCCAAAAAGATATACAGAGAGAAAATTTACAAAAACATTCTGTGAACAAATGGTATCTCTTAATATTTTCATTGTCTTTTCTAAATAGTAACTTGCATTATCTATCTCTACACATTACTAGTATGTTGCATGCTCCTGTTTGCTCCTTACTTTTTTTCCTGCCACTCTTCTAGCGTAAGTTTTAACTGCCTCTGAACTACTGCAGTCTTCTACCTGGTTTTTTTTTGCATTTCTGACTTTAATCCATCATATGTGTTCTTGCTTAGAATAATGTATTAAAGTATAATTCATGCTGTTTCCTTTTCTGCAAACATTCAATAACTCCTTTCTGTCCATCTACTAAATTGGAGTTGCATAAAAGGTTGTTACAATCTGATTTCAGCTTTACTTTCTATCACTTTATGCTTTATCCAAATTGGATCACCAATCATTCTTTTTGTCCTACTATGTCCCATGTCTGGAATTTGCTCAGTTTTCCCATGTTGACCTATGAGAATACCACTGTTTTTTTTAAATTTTTAGTGCAGCTATAGGTTTACAGAAGAATCATACTGAAAGTACAGATTTCTCATATGCCACACCTCCCCCATTTTCCCCAGTTATTAACATTTTGCATTAGTGTGGCATATTTCACTAAGTTTTTTTTAAAAAATATTTTTATTGATAAAAACTTATATAAATGTACAAACATTCTTAATATACAAACATTCCACACATGGTATATAATCACTGGCTCACAATATCATCACATAGTTGTGTATTCATCACCATGATCAATTTTTTGAACATTTGCATCACTCCAGAAAAAGTAAAAGAAAAAAAAAAACCAAATCCCTTACCCCTTTTTCTCGTTGACCACTGGCATTTCCATCTACCTAGTTTACTTAACCTTTGTTTCCCTATTATTTGTTTAACTTCTCTAAATTTTAAAAGCCTAACGCAAACATTTTCTTCTCAAGAAAACCTTTTTTTTGATCCTACTGCTTCATTCCAAAATACAATATATCTCTGTTGCAAACTTACAGCAGTGTGCTACATTTGCCACTTAAAGGTGTTTTGTATTCTAGCACAGTGATTGGAAGATTTTGTCTCCTTCATTTGATTGTAGAATATTGTGGGTAGGGACTTAAAGGTGGCACAAACCATAGTTAGAACTCAGTAAATATTTAAAAGGAAAAAATGAGTTCTCTTGTCTCTTGTATAAATCTACTCTAGTGTCCTCTTTCTCCCCTTTTTTGTGTCTCCCTCCTACCCAAGAAGAGATGAAGAGTCCTATAGTTTGGGTTAACTAGGTTTTACCTTTTTTTTCATACATCATAATATTAACACATATTTGTTGTTTAAAGCTCATTGTTGTATTTTGATTGGTCTAAAATTCTTGAAAAAAGAGGGGTGGACTTTACATCTCATTCGCTTTGTATCCATTATGTCCAAAATAGTCCCATCAGCACTTGATAGATGTTCAATCAATATTTGTTGATTTAAGGCAGTGAGATTTCTTAAGTGGCTTTCCATTTTTTTTGTAAAGCAACATTTGAAGAAAATCAGTCCTTCAATAAACTAAAATATATTGCTACCTTATTCAGAGATCATTTCTCAACAACTTTAACTTTTAGAAATGTAGATGGTGATTCAGAAGGAAGTAGAAAAGTCTTTTGACTTTAACAGTCTTTTCATAGAAGAACCTCAAAACATTTTACAGTATGTATACAGTTCTGACAAGCTTGACAATCTCGTTTTCTTGCACCGTATAGATCAGAAGCAACAAATTAAAGAGTAGAAATGAATTTTTAGAGATTGTTTAATGGAGAGCTTAAAGAATTAACAACCTCAGGATAGAGAATAAAAAGCATTTTAGAAATAATTTTAAACACTTAGTATCTGAGAGCTGTTTGTAAGTCTTAATTGCAGCTCTGTGCTCTTAATGTGTATATCATAGTAAAAGCAGTGTTTCAGAATTTTGGAATAAACTTCAGTGTACCTCTCAGCCACTATTTTTTTTTTCAATTTTTTTATTGAGAAAAATCTTCACACATACTTTCTGTACATTGTGCACAATCACAGGCTCACAATATCATCACATAATTGTATATTCATCACCATGATCATTTTTTAGAACATTTGCATCACTCCAGGAAAAGGAAATAAAAAGAAAAAACTCATAAATACCTTACCTTCCCTCTCAGTGACCACTACCCAATTTATTTTACCCTTCCCCCCTTATTATTTATTTGTTTATTTTTATCCATATTTCTACTCATCTGTCGATACCCTGGATGTAAGGAGCATCAGACACAAGGTTCTCACTATCACACAGTCACATTGTAAAGGTTATTATCTTTATATAATCGTCTTCAAGAGTCTAGGCTATTGAAAAACAACTCAACAATTTCAGGTACTTCCCTCTAGCCATTCCAATACACCATAAACTAAAAAGGGATATCTATATAATGCATAAGAATAACCTCCAGGATAACCTCTCTGCTTTGAAATCTCTTAGCCACTGAAACTTTATTTTGTCTCATTTCTCCCTTCCTTCTTTTGGTCAAGAAGACTTTCTCAGTCTCTTGATGCCAGGTCCCAGGCTTTCTGTCCCACATTGCCAAGGAGATTTAAACCCCTGAGAGTCATGTCCCACGTAGGAGGGAAGGCAGTGAGTTCACCTGCTGAGTTGGATTAGAGAGAGGCCACGTCTGAGCAACAAAGGAGGTTCTCTGGGGTGACTCTTAGGCCTAATTCCCCCCCCCCCATTATTTATTTTTATTCCATATGTTCTACTCATCTGTTGACAAGGTAGATAAAAGGAGCATCAGACACAAGGTTTTCACAATCACACAGTCACATTGTGAAAGCTGTATCATTATACAATCATCTTCAAGAAACATGGCTACTGGAACACACTCTACATTTTCAGGCACTTCCCTCCAGCCTCTCCATTACATCTTGAATAACAAGGTGATATCTACTTAATGTGTAAGAATAACCTCCAGGATAACCTCTTGACTCTGTTTGGAATCTCTCAGCCATTGACACTGTCTCATTTCACTTGTCCCCCTTTTGGTCGAGAAAGTTTTCTCAATCCCTTGCTGCTGAGTCTCAGCTCATTCCAGAATTTCTGTCCCACATTGCCAGGAATGTTCACACCCCTGGGAGTCATGACCCACGTAGACGGGGGGGAGGGTGGTGAGTTTGCTTGTTGTGTTGGCTGGAGAGAGAGACCACATCTGAGCAACAAAAGAGGTTCTCTTGGGAGTGACTCTTAGGCATAATTTTAAGTAGGTTTGATCTATCCTTTGTGGGGTTAAGTTTCATATGAACAAACCCCCAAGACTGGGGGCTCAGTCTATAGCTTTGGTTGTCCACACTGCTTGTGAGAATATCAAGAATTCAACTTGGGGAGGTTGAATTTTCCCCCATTCTCACCATTCCCTGAAGGGGACTTTGCAAATACTTTTTTATTCATCGATCAAATCAATCTGGGATTTATCAGGGCATCACTCTGGACAAACCAACAAAATCTCATGTCCTACTCAAGGTTCCATGTACTTACGGTGTTCAGTTAAGCTATCTACATAAGTTATATTAGGAAATGCACTAGTCAAAATATAAATTTTGTATCTTAGGCCTAATTTTAAGCAGACTAATCTGTCCTTTGCAGGAATAAGTTTCATAGGGGCAAACCCTAAGATCGAGGGCTCAGCCTATTGATTTGGTTGTCCCCACTGCTTGCAGGAGTACTAGAAATTCTCCAAATGGGAAAGTTGAATATTTCCTTCTTTCTCCCCATTCCCCCAAGGGGACTTTGCAAATACTTATTTATTCACTCCCCAAATTGCTCTGGGATTTATTGGGGCATCACACTAACCTGGAAAAACCAACAAAATCTCCTTATTCAAAATTCCATGTATTTATGATGTTCAACTAAATGGACCATAAAAGTTAAATTGGGAAATGCACTACCCAAAATATAAGTTTTGCACCAAATAAACATCTCACCTTTTAGTCTCACCCAGAAATTAAATGGTTTTAAAACATGAACGAGATCGTCCTTTATGTAGTCTTCTGGTATACCTTAGTCCTGTCCATATCAGCTTCATTCATATCTCTAGTTGAAGTCTGATCCCCTTTTCAGCTTTTTAAACAGTTCCTGTTTGGTATACTGCTCACTTTCTAGCTTCAGAGCTCTAACTCTGAGTCTCAGGTGTCACATAGGAACCTAAAATTTCTGGGAAAGACCATGTTATATATAAACATCAGCCACTATTTCTGAACCTTTTGTCAGTCCATGCACATGAAATGTATATATGAGGCATATATGGTAAGAAAGGCTCTGGTAGAATGTCTCATACTAAGATAAAGATTCCCAGTGGCAGGAGGTATGTGACAAGTGGGTTTGAGTGTGTGTGTGTGTGTTTGCACGCACATGTGTGGAGGGGGTAGGGAGTGGGTACTGGCGTATAACCCATAGGGGTTTATCAGAATCTCTGTTTCTAGGGAAGAGGACAATGTATGCAGTTTGAGCTCGCCCCCGTGCCCTATAATATCTCACCTCCCCATCTCCAGATGTTCTGCTGCTTCGTTTGTATTCTCATTTGAGAAATACTGGTCTTATCCAACCTGTTAATATTGTAGATAAGCAAATTGAGGCTGACTAGAGAGACTAATCTCTCCCTGCAGTAATTAATATTCAGCAGTTATAGAGTAACAGCAAGAATGTAACTGTTTCCAAAACTCTTCATTAAGAATGAGGATTTTTTATCTTGTAGAAAGTTTTATTTCTTCTGAAATTGCTTTAAAAAACATGCGGAAGTAAAACTGAGACATTTAAGGTAGAAGTCCATTTTCTTATGATGCATAAATAGATAAATGTAGTGTTAAGAGAAATTGACCACCTGTTCTTAGTTTAATAGGAATCTGTTAGTTCTAAAAATAAAAATATAGATTACTTCTGAGTATTCATATTTTATATTTGGGATGGCTTGTATTAATTTTCTGTTATTGCATAAGTTATCACTAACCTAATGGCTTAAAACAAGAGACTGTTATCACGCAGTCTCTGTGAGTCAGGAGCCTGGGCATGGCTTAGCTGGGTTCTCTGCTGAGAGCCTCACTATGCTGAAATCAAGGTACAACCTAGGACTGTGGCCTTATCTAAGATTCAGAATCCTCTTCCAAACTCACTGGTCCTTGGCAGAATTCAGTTCTTTAAGGCTATAGGGACTGAAGCCCTCCATTTGTAGAGGCTGCCCTCCATTTCTAGCATGTGGCACTCTTCGTAACATGGTATTTTGCTTCTCTGAAGCCGACAGAAGAGCATCTCTGCTGCTTAAAATCTCTGTGATCTCTAGAACCTCTTTTTAAAAGTCTTGCCTTATTAAGTCAGGTCCCAGGATAATTTCCCTTTTAATTTAAGTCACCTGATAGGGGCCTTAGTTGTACCCCCTCTGGCAGGTAACATTACTTAATCACAGGAGGGAAATCTCATGACTCTTGCCCATACTCAAGGAGGAAAGGATGACATAGGGTATACCAGAGAATGGAATCTTGGGAATGATCTTGGCATTCTTCCTCCATAGTAGGAAGTTAGCAATGATTACCATGTCCCATAAAAATTCCATCTCTCCCATGTGCTAAGCATTTCTCTAGGCCATAAAAGTACAGGGCTAAAAAACCCAGTTCCTATCTATAGTGAGACGGTGGAGACAAACAATAAAACAATATGCCATTCCATAAATACCACAATAGATGTGTACCCAGAGAGCAGTGAACATCAAAAGAGAGATAGGGAAAGAAGAGATTTGGTTGTGGAAAGTTTATTGTGTTATGGAAAAAGTGAAAAAAGTTCTTGAAACTATAATCTTGAAACTGTAAAATACAAAAAAAATTTGTTAATGGATTTTCAAGTTGATGAAATTATTAACTTTTTCTTTCCCCCCAGATGGTATACCTCAAGTTTACTATTTTGGCCCTTGTGGTAAATACAATGCTATGGTGCTAGAACTGCTGGGACCTAGTTTGGAAGACTTGTTTGACTTGTGTGACAGAACATTTTCTCTTAAAACAGTTCTCATGATAGCTATCCAATTGGTAAGTAAAGCAGGGTGTTTTGAAGTTGTTTGAATAACTGGGTGGCTTGATCACAAATTTATATTAAAAATTTAAAGTTTCGTAATGTTATCTTACAGAGCATTTGACCTAGCAAAGTGCTTCTGTTTTTCATATTATTGTCTTTTTTTAGGATGTATATAACTTAAAGTAGCTGAATAAGAGGTTTTTTATTTGTATGGAAGAATTAATATCTTATCGCTCTTTGATCAGAATGCTCAGTTTGAGAATTAAGTTGTTTCTGATACCCTTTTCATGTTGGAGATGAATACTTGGAGAGAAAAACCTCAGAACATAGATTCTTAATCTTGGTAATAGTCTCTAATGACCTAGAAAAAAAAGAAAAAAACTGAGTCTTAATAAATTATTTAAATTTCATGAAATCTATGGAAAAACATTTTACATGGTGATTTTAAGGAAGATATGAAATAAGTGCCATTAGGAGTCTACTGCAGAAGTCTTTAAAATGTTTTAATCCTTCACTCATTCCACTTCTACAGATTTATCCTATGGAAATATTCACATGTACTTAAAGCTTTATGTGCATGAATGCTTATAATAAAAAACGGGAAACAACTCAAATGTGCAGAAATAAAAAGGCTAGTTGAGTAAATTAGGAATAGCCATAAAATAATATGCAGCCATTAAAAAGTGTGCATTAAAGAATGTTTCATAACCTGAAAAATATTCATAATAAGTGAAAAATATAGGTCACAGAATATTATGTATTATAGAATCCAGATTTGTTAATAAACAAACAAACTAGAATGACCCATGCAACTACATTTACATTGCATGGTTAACCATGATTATCACTAAATGAAATGATTTTACTTCCTTATTTGTAAGTTCTACTTGTTTACAATTTCTGCAGTAAACATTTTTGAGAACTCATAAAACTTAATAAAAATGTACTATATTATTATTAGAGTTTAATTCCAAAATTTTCTAGTTTCAAGATCTTTTTGAGTATCGGGAAAAAGTAAAGAAAACAAGTGATAAGGAAGAAAAAGAAAGGAATACTGAAAGGTGCTTGATAATTTATACTCTCAAGTTTCTTTAATAAAATTGTAGAAGTTGCTTGATTATTGAACTGATAAGAATGAGTTGCAATTCTACAAATATGT